>NC_092336.1:349490000-349747500 GCF_046630445.1 Rutidosis leptorrhynchoides
ACTTGTGTATATAAAAAAATATACGATCTAATATCAACAAATATACAACATATATATTAAAATATAATTATCCCTAAGGGTACATTGATCAAAATATCGATTATATATGACGGGAAATATCTCAGCGTTAAAAATAAGAGAGATTAAAAATGTAATGCAATAAAAAGGCGAAAGGATTATGTATAATTATAATTAGTGTGGTAAAAAACTGATTACTCGCCGATTAATCCCCGATTAATCATTTTTAGGAGCAATGCGTTCCGATTTTCAAAAATTCGTTTAATTAAACAGTCAACGTCAATTGATGGATCAAAATCGAATTTGGTAATCAAAGTCAATCAAAGTAAAAAATGGTTAACATTATAACATGAATTTAAACTAGAATTTTATAATTTTGAAGCAAAATGAACAATTTTAGACAATTATGTTAAAAATTATCTTTATATTTATAGTTTTTTTTCTATATTACACATATAATTTTTAAAATTTAATATTTAAATGTATACAGTACAATCCGATTAATCCCCGAATTACCAATTAATTCTTCCAAAGTCCCGACCGATTAATCCCAGAATAGCGAATTTTGCAACCTTGATTATAATATAATATTATATCTAAATGAGAATAATTATAATGATATATTGATATCTGTATATTATATATATATATATATATATATATATATATATATATATATATATATATATATATATATATATATATATATATATATATATATATATATATATATATATATATATATATATAGGCAGGATCAATGGGGAAGTAACCAATCGGGGAGAAGCGGGGGGAAGCAAAAAAAAAAATTATTTTTCGTTTTTTTTTTTTTTTGGAATTTTTTTTCAGGCATCAAGGTCACACGAAAATATGAACATTTAGAAAAGACACTTCGTGATGAATATTATTATTTAGGCGGGAAAACAATCGACAAAAATAACATTCAAGATAATATTGTTCGTGAAGAATGTTAACGTTTTTTTCATGTTTTGTGAAGTAAAATTTAGCCCGATTTAGAGTTTAGGGTTTAGGGTTTGGTGTTTTGGATTTATTCCATGAAACAACCCAACCCGTATTCCATACGATAAATTTTTTTTTATAATACACATTTACGCGCCAATTAAATATGTAAACCATTCCACAAGTTCTATTTAAACGTACAACAATTTAAATGTTTACAAAAGGCACGAAGGCCGTTAATTAAATTTAATATAAGTTTGACCCACTACAATGATAGTTTATAATCCAAACGATACTCGAGCATGGTTTGGGGCTAAACTACCCAAAACGTTAGGCCAACTTCAAAGAGCTAACACCAAAAGCACCCCCCGACAATATAAGCGGAGACCACTAGTCCAAACGTATGCCCTTACCCTTGTCCAAGCCGGAACCTATAAAATGGTAAACAACGAGAGGGTAAGCAATGCTTAGTGAGTGCAATAATTATACATACATATATATAACCGATCCATTTGCAATCACATTACCAAATACCTCATACGAACTTGTGACTCAAATAGCATGTCAACATACCCGTAACACTAACAAGTCGTACATTATCACACCATACATTAGCATATACTCAACTCAATATGTATATAATATGCTAAACAAAACAACAACCTCAATATGGTTAACCAATAACGCTATGGTGCTACCGGCTCGTGGTTCACACCATACGCTTTTGAGTCATACTCGTTTATAGTGCTACCGGCTCGTGGTTCACACTCGATGCTACCGGCTCGTGGTTCACATCTTAGTTTATAGTGCTACCGGCTCGTGGTTCACACTCGATGCTACCGGCTAGTGGTTCACATCCCATCCCACACATGTTATGGCACTACCGGCACGTGGTTCATACCATAACATTCACAAATAAACACGCCATATACATGAACGCATAATTATTCCACTCACCTTGTCACAAGGATGATGATTTAGCACTTTCGAGCTTCAACGCAATGTACCTAAATCATTAAGTGCACATTCAATTTCACAACTACTGAGATTAACCACAATACTCCCACTTGAGCATTTAATGACCCAATTTGCATTAAATGACTCAACTACTCACAACCGCCCATAAATGGCTAAGACTCGACTTTAATCACTAAGACTAGTGAATTAAAGTCTATTAACTTCAATTAACACAAAACTTAGGGTAATCCATACCCATTTCATCTAATTAGGTCAACTAGTACATTTTGACCCATTTTATATCACTTAAACTCACAATCAAGTCAAACTTACCCATTAACACTTCTTTCATAAATCTTAAAGTGTATTAGTGACTAACAACACCAATTGACACTTACAATCTCAAGTCACAAGGCCAAAACCCTAGATTGTGGCTACTAGGGTTTCATTACAACAACATAACCCAAACTCACCCATTTTACCACCAATTGGGTCTTACAAATCTCTAGTAACCAAAACCCTAGCCATTAACCAATTAAAACTCAAAAACTTAGAGTTAGAACTTACCGAAACTATCAACGCATAGCTAGAGACACAAGGAACAACTTTAATTCTTGCTCCTAGGTTTGATTCACAAATCTTCACCTTCAAATATCAAGATTAAACTAAGTGGGTTTTGTGTTTTGGGAGAGAAAATGGGAAGAAAAGAGAAAAGGAAAATGAATTAAATGGATATGTGGTGGAGAGTTAATGCCCCCATCAGATCCATATGTCAATTTACCATTTTGCCCCTTAAAATCCCTTAAAATGAGCTAAGTCCGACACCAGTTCAGCAGAACTGTCGCGGCGCGGCCTTAATCTTCGTGGCGCGACAAATAAAGGGAAAATAGGCCCTTCTTAACCCAATCTCTGATCCAGGTTTGCTTTGTTTGTCGCGGCGCTGTCCCTCCCGTCGCGGCGCGGCGTTTGCCTGAGCCTGGTCACTTCGACCATTTAACACAAAACGATGGTTCAAACAACTAGCACACCTCATTCACTCTTCCTATGCACGCCTAAGCTTCAACCTTAAGTCCCGCACGACTCAACTCCAACGCGACACGTACATATACACGTCCACACATGTATTCTCAAATATATATATATATATATATATATATATATATATATATATATATATATATATATATATATATATATATATATATACATACATATACATATATATATACACTCACATACATGCACCCACTCATAAACTAACACTTTGGCTCATTTAATCACATAAACGAACAAGATATAATCGTGCTAATAATTAAGTTTGTACCTTTAAATATGTACGGGAAAAAATTGGGTGTTACAACTCTCCCCCACTTGAATCGGAGCTCGTCCTCGCGATCCAAGCCGCATGACAAGAGGGAAGATAAATCAACACAAACTCTTCGGCTCCCAAGTAAACTCAGAACCCTTACTATGACGCCATTGAACTTTAAAAGTCCTAACCTCTTTATGTCTCAACCTTTTGACCTTCTCATCGAGTATGGCAATCGGTTCCTCGATATACTCTAACTTATTATTTAGCTCAATCTCGTCTAATGGCACCCAAGATGAATCATCCGCAAGACACTTACGGAGATGAGAAACATGAAATGTATTATGGATCCCCGCAAGCTCTTCAGGTAATTCCAAACGATACGCGACTTCACCAACACGAGCTAAAACCTTAAACGGCCCAATAAACCGAGGAGCTAACTTTCCTCGTTTCTGGAATCGAATAATACCTTTCCATGGCGAAACCTTAAGCATCACCATGTCACCTTCTTGAAATTCGATCGTTCGTCTATGTTTGTCGGCATACGACTTTTGCCTATCTTGAGCCTTTTTCAAATGCTCTCGAATCACATCAATCTTGCTATTCGTCTCTAAAACCAAATCGGTACTCCCGATTTCCTTTTGTCCCACTTCACCCCAACAAATCGGGGTTCGACACCTACGCCCATAAAGCATCTCATAAGGTGGCATCCCAATACTAGTATGATAACTATTATTGTACGAGAATTCCACCAAAGGCAAATGCTCATCCCAACTACCACCGAAATCAATAATGCACGCTCGTAGCATATCTTCCAAAGTTTGATTCGTACGTTCGGTTTGACCGTCTGTTTGAGGATGATACGCCGTGCTCATTTCAATTGCGTACCCATATCTTCATGAAACTTTTCCCAAAACCGAGATGTAAAACGAGTATCTCGATCCGAAATAATAGATATAGGAACTCCATGTCAAGAGATTACTTCCTTGATAAACAACTTAGCCAAGGTCTCCGACGATATCGCTTCCTTAATGGGAAGAAACAAAGCACTCTTTGTCAGTCGATCAACTATAACCCAAATCGAATCAAATTGGGTTCTCGCCATTTTAGGTAACTTTGTGATGAAATCCATGGTAATGTGCTCCCATTTCCATTTCGGGATTTCTAACGGTTGTAACATACCATACGGCTTTTGGTGCTCGGCCTTAACTTGCAAACACGTGACGCATTGCTCAACATACTTCACAACATCACGTTTCATGCCCGGCCACCAATAATCTTTCCTTAAATCAAGATACATTTTCGTCGCGCCCAGATGAATGGAATATTTTGACTTATGTGCTTCATCGAGTAGCACTTGTCCGTAATCACCCATCTTAGGCACCCACACTCTTCCTTGAAAAGACAACAAACCACGCGAGCCCATAGTAATGAACTCCGATTGTCCCACAATTCGCTTCGCATGCTTGTTGTGAACGTAAGCCTCTATTTGAATCACACCGAGTTTTTCAAGAAAATCGTTAGTAATAATCATACGTAACAATCCAAATCGTAACGCCGGGTGATGACTCTTTCGACTTAACGCATCCGCGACCACATTCTCCTTGCCCGGATGATAAAGTATTTCACAATCATAATCTTTCACCACATCCATCCACCTACGTTGACGATAATTCAAATCTCGTTGATTAAAGAGATGTTTCAAACTCTTATGATCCGAATAAATCGAACTCTTGACACCATACAAGTAGTGGCGCCAAATTTTCAACGCATGCACAACCGCCGCCAACTCAAGATCATGAGTCGGATATCTCGTCTCGTGTTCCTTTAATTGTCGAGAGGCATAAGCGATGACTTTACCTCTTTGCATTAGAACACACCCGAGCCCATTTAACGAAGCATCACAATAAACCGTCATGTCTTCCACACCTTCCGGCAAAACTAACACCGGAGCTTGACATAACTTTTCCTTTAACAATTGAAAAGCAATTTCTTGCTCGTTCTCCCAAACAAACCTCGCGTTCTTCCTCGTCAATTTCGTCAATGAAGAAGCGATCTTAGAAAAGTCTTGGATAAACCGACGATAATAACCGGCCAATCCGAGAAAACTTCGGACCTCCGTAGGCGTAGTCGGTTGTCTCCAACTCTTCACCGTCTCTATCTTCCCCGGATCCACTTGAATACCCTCCTTGTTCACAATATGACCAAGGAATTGAACTTTCCTTAGCCAAAATTCACATTTGGAGAACTTAGCATACAACTTCTCCTTTCGTAACGTCTTTAATACTTCACGCAAATGACCTTCATGTTCGTTCATACTCTTTGAATAAACAAGTATGTCGTCAATGAACACAATTACCGACTTGTCCAACATAGGTTGGCACACTCGGTTCATAAGATCCATGAATACCGCCGGTGCATTCGTAAGACCAAAAGGCATAACTACGAACTCAAAATGCCCATAACGTGTTCGAAAAGCCGTTTTCTCAATATCTTCCTCACGGACCCACATTTGGTGATAGCCGGAACGTAGGTCAATCTTAGAGAAATACGTCGCACCTTAGAGTTGGTCAAACAAATCGTCAATCCTAGGCAATGGATAACGATTTTTGATCGTCACTTTATTCAACTCCCGATAATCGATGCACATCAGCATACTACCATCCTTCTTCTTCACAAATAAAACCGGAGCGCCCCATGGCGAAGCACTCGGTCAGATAAAACCCTTTTCAAGTAGCTCGTGGGTTTGATTTAACAACTCTTGCATTTCCGTTGGTGCTAAACGATAAGGAGTTTTAGTAGTAGGAGTAGCTCCCGGAACCAACTCAATGCGAAATTCTACTTGTCTTTTCGCCGGAACACCCGGTAACTCGTCCGGAAAAACGTCTTCGAATTCACTAACCACCGGAATTTCACGGATGGGTGGTGACTCATCGCGAGTATCAACAACATGGGCAAGAAAAGCCATGCCACCACTAACAAGAAAACGACGTGCCCGTGCAAAAGAACATATCGGCACAAGTCTTCTTCGTTTATCGTCGTGAATAATTAACTCTCCCCCACTTGGGGTCTTCACACGGATAAATTTCTCATGGCATGCAATATCAGCTCTATTTCGGTCGAGCCAATCCATACCAACAACGATATCAAAGTCGCCCAACGTCATTGGGATAAGATCAATTTTAAAGTTCTCGGCACCAAACACAACGTCACAATTTCTACACACATCAACCACTAGCACCATCTTGTCGTCCGCTATTTTGACTTCTACCAGACGACTTAACTTAGCTAACGGTCTATCAAGTTTAGGCACAAATTTTGGAGACACAAACGACAAATTTGCACCGCTATCAAAAAGAATCCTTGCCGGATTAGAATTAACCAGGAAAGTACCTGAGACAACTTCGTTGGATTGCTTGGCTTCGTCGTTAGTCATCAAATAGTTTCGCCCTCGAGCCGTACCCGCCGCCTTCTCTAGCCTTTTAACATTATCATTATTCAAATCGGGGCATTCCAGCCTCTTGTGCCCCTCTTTACCACAATTAAAACAAGTGATTTTGGTCGACGCCTTGGTGCAATCACGGGCCATGTGCCCTCTTTGGTTACAATTATAACACATGGGTCCGAAACCCTCGGAAGCACCCTTCTTCACACTATTAACGATTTCGGAGCCTTTCTTGTTCTTTTTATTGGAAAAGTTCGAATGACTCGAACCTTCAAACTTTCTTTTAGAAAAAGTGAAATCGCTTTTCCTTGGAACTTTCGGCTCAAAACCCCGAGCCAACTCGAATAGATCTTCAAAAGTCTTAGCCATTCCCCGACTAATCTTACCCTTTAACTCATCGTTCAAGGTACGGTAGAAATCTTTCATTAGCTTGTGATCGTCACCATCATATTCCGGGCAAAAATGAGTCTTTGCCAAAAAGGTAGACTTGAGAGTAACCAAGTCCATTGAACCTTGTTGCAAATGATGCAACTCGTCCCGGATTCTATCAAGGTCGGAAGAAGTTCGATATTCTTGGAAAAATTCCTTCTTAAACTCCTCCCATGTCAAGCTCATACATTGCTCTTCACCATATAAATTGATTTTATCCCACCACAACTTGCCTTCTTCATGTAACATGCTAGACCCATACCTCGTCTTCTTCTCGGGAGGACACTCCGCGGTACAGAACGCCCCCTCGATATCGGAGATCCAACAAGTGCTTTTCAATGGATCCCTCACCCCATTAAACATCGGAGGTTGAGTATCCTTGAAATTTTTGTAGTGGAAGTCCCGCCTTCCTTCACCTCCTTCAACCCGAGGATAAATGTTTCTAGCGTCAAAAGCCTCATCGACGGTGGCCTTCATTCGTTCATTAATTAAATCGGTTATTTGCTCGTCAACCGATTCCTTGAAAACCTTTCTCACGCTAACAAGGAAGTCCTCCTTGTAGTTCTTCAATATGGCCTCAACTTTGGCCGCGAAATCGGGGTCCTCGCTTGTACCGCCGATATCATTATCGTGTCCGTTTCTCGTCTTCATTCTATAAAACGGAAAAGGTTAAATCATGAGCGAAAAGGCATAACACGTAAGTATATACATGCGCACCACACTACTCCATCTTGCTCAACAATCGTCTTACATTACTCGTTTGACACGATTTGCACCCGTAACAACGGTAGCTAATTGTTGTTACGCGAGCACGTCGCATTAACTCGCTAGTACAACGTCCGTCTTGCTTGATGATTGATAAACACAACACAAAACAATTAGCACAAGGTTAGTTCACATAAACCAAAGCACTAACAATTTCCGATTATACCTGAAGTCCTACAAGTCCCGCATAAAGCGCTCACACAATAAAGTCTAAGTCTAGGCACCTATCTCGAGTCGCCTAAATCCCTTAGACCATGCTCTAATACCACTTGAAACAACCCAACCCGTATTCCATACGATAATTTTTTTTTATATAATACACAATTACGCGCCAATTAAATATGTAAACCATTCCACAAGTTCCATTTAAACGTACAACAATTTAAATGTTTACAAAAGGCACGCAGGCTATTAAATATATTTAATATAATTTTGACCCACTACAATGATAGTTTATAATCCAAACGACACTCGAGCATGGTTTGGGGCTAAACTACCCAAAACGTTAGGCCAACTTCAAAGAGCTAACACCAAAAGCACCCCCCGACAACATAAGCGGAGACCACTAGTCCAAACGTATGCCCTTACCCTTGTCCAAGCCGGAACCTATAAAATGGTAAACAACAAGAGGGTAAGCAATGCTTAGTGAGTGCAACAATTATACATACATATATAAAACCTATCCATTTGTAATCACATTACCAAATACCTCATACGAACTTGTGACTCAAATAGCATGTCAACATACCCGTAACACTAACAGGTCGTACATTATCACACCATACATTAGCATATACTCAACTCAATATGTATATAATATGCTAAACAAAACAACAACCTCAATATGATTAACCAATAACGCTATGGTGCTACCGGCTCGTGGTTCACACCGTACGCTTTTGAGTCATACTCGTTTATAGTGCTACCGGCTCGTGGTTCACACTTGATGCTACCGGCTCGTGGTTCACATCTTAGTTTATAGTGCTACCGGCTCGTGGTTCACACTCGATGCTACCGGCTAGTGGTTCACATCCCATCCCACACATGTTATGGCAATATCGGCACGTGGTTCATACCATAACATTCACAAATAAACACGCCATATACATGAACGCATAATTATTCCACTCACCTTGTCACAAGGATGATGATTTAGCACTTTCGAGCTTCAACGCAATGTACCTAAATCATTAAGTGCACATTCAATTTCACAACTAGTGGGATTAACCACAATACTCCCACTTGAGCATTTAATGACCCAATTTGCATTAAATGACTCAACTACTCACACCCGCCCATAAATGGCCAAGACTCGACTTTAATCACTAAGACTAGTGAATTAAAGTCTATTAACTTCAATTAACACAAAACTTAGGGTAATCCATACCCATTTCATCTAATTAGGTCAACTAGTACATTTTGACCCATTTTATATCACTTAAACTCACAATCAAGTCAAACTTACCCATTAACACTTCTTTCATAAATCTTAAAGTGTATTAGTGACTAACAACACCAATTGACACTTACAACCTCAAATCACAAGGCCAAAACCCTAGATTGTGGCTTTTAGGGTTTCATTACAACAACATAACCCAAACTCACCCATTTTACCACCAATTGGGTCTTACAAATCTCTAGTAACCAAAACCCTAGCCATTAACCAATTAAAACTCAAAAACTTAGAGTTAGAACTTACCGAAACTATCAACGCGTAGCTAGCGACACAAGGAACAACTTTAATTCTTGCTCCTAGGTTTGATTCACAAATCTTCACCTTCAAATCTCAAGATTAAACTAAGTGGGTTTTGTGTTTTGGGAGAGAAAATGGGAAGAAAAGAGAAAAGGAAAATGAATTAAATGGATATGTGGTAGAGAGTTAATGCCCCCATCAGATCCATATGTCAATTTACCATTTTGCCCCTTAAAATCCCTTAAAATGAACTAAGTCCGACACCAGTTCAGCAGAACTATCGCGGCGCGGCCTTAATCGTCGCGGCGCGACACAAAAAGGGAAAATAGGCCCTTCTTAACCCAATCTCTGATCCAGGTTTGCTTTGTTTGTTGCGGCGCGGTCCCGCCCATTGCGGCGCGGCGTTTGCCTGAGCATGGTCACTTCGACCATTTAACACAAAACGATGGTTCAAACAACTAGCACACCTCATTCACTCTTCCTATGCACGCCTAAGCTTCAACCTTAAGTCCCGCACGACTCAACTCCAACGCGACAAGTACATCTACACTTCCACACATGTATTCTCAAATATATATATATATATATATATATATATATATATATATATATATATATATATATATATATATATATATATATATATATACATATATATATACACTCACATACATGCACCCACTCATAAACTAACACTTTGGCTTATTTAATCACATAAACAAACAAGATATAATCGAGCTAATAATTAAGTTTGTACCTTTAAATATGTACGGAAAAAAACGGGGTGTTACATTCCATAAACCCAAAACACCAAACCCTAAACTCTAAACCCTAATCCCTAAACTCTAAACCATTCGTGTTAAAAACTCAATCTAAATCCTAAATCTAAACCCTAATATATAAACCGTATAAACCCTAATATCTAAAACATCAACATACGCTCGAAAAACACGATATTTGTTATATATTAGCTCTTCGAGCGTTTTCCCACCAGAATAAAAACATTTATCACAAAGTGTCTTTATTAAATGTTCATATTTTCATCTAATCTATAATGTTAGTGAACAAAGTTTTTTCAAAAAATGAAAAAAAAAGATTTTGCTTCCCCACGCTTCCCCCCGATTGATTACTTCCCTCTTGATCCTACCACTATATATATATATATATATATATATATATATATATATATATATATATATATATATATATATATATATATATATATATATATAATCAAGAGGGAAGCACTTTTTTGGGGGGAAAATGGGGGGAAGTAATTTTTTTCGTTTTTTTTTTCAGGCATCAAGATCACATGAAAATATGAACATTTAAAAAAGATACTTTGTGAAGAATGTATTTTGACTGTAAAACGCTCGAAGAAAAATTGAAAACATTCAATGTATTGAATGTTTTGATTCTGAGTTTTTTTTTAAGGAGTTAGAAATTAGGGTTTAGAAATTAGGGGGTTAAAAATTAGGGTTTAGCTGTTAGGGTTTAGAAATTAGGGTTTTGGGTTTAGAAATTAGGGTTTGGAGTTTAGAAATTAGGGTTTAGATTGAATATTTTAACACGAACGGTTTAGAGTTTAGAGTTTAGGGTTTAGGGTTTTGGGTTTAGGGACTAAACCCTAAACTCTAAATCGGGCTAAATTTCGAAAAAACATTTCACACAAGATGAAAACAAAACGATGTGAATAAACTCAGAATCAAAACATTCAATGCATTCAAAACATTTTTTTCGTCACAAAGTGGTTTTTTTAAATGTTCATATTTTTATCTAATTTTGAAGTCTGAAAAAAAATTCAAAAAAACCAAAATTTAAAAAAAAATTACTTTCCCCCCAAAAAGTTCTACCCTCTTGATTATATATATATATATATATATATATATATATATATATATATATATATATATATATATATATATATATATATATATAACACATTTGAGGTGAGTTCGGATTCATTCATTGATTACAAATTGTCATCTATATTTTATTCAATAAATATTCATATCCATATTTATATCCAATATTTGTCTATTTAAATTATCCATATATGTCTCAAGCGAATCAGATGCGATGAAAATATATTGGATCAGATGTTAATTGACATCCCTAAGATAGGATGTAATGAGATGAGAAGTTGAGATACCCGGTTGAGATGAGATGAGATGAGAAGTGAAATTATATATTACTCAGTAAAATTTAATAGTATGTCGAATATAGATTCACACACTTTATTTATTTACTAGTTTATGAGCCCGTCCGTTGGACGAAAGTTGTAAAATATATAATTTTGCAATTGTAAATAAATAATCAATTATAATAACACTAATAAATGAGTACTTAAAAGTAAAAGATGATAGTTCATATGTGAAAGATGTAAATCATACATTGTCTTATCATTCTTCGTAAGCATGCATTATTATCATATATGATGCAAACCATAACTCGTTAATTTGCAACACATTCATCATATCATAACTACCTTTAACTACTTTTATCTTCTTCGATAATTGCTAGGTTTGAAGCATGTTGTTCTACGAACGTTTAAAATAACTGAAAGATTATTTATGAATATAATGACGTACGTCCCGCCATGACTGTCACGTGCGACGCATGGCGTATCTCCTAGCTGGACACGTGTCTTCAGCTCCTGGCTAGATTACTGCTAAGTCAGCTTTTAACCTCAAGCCACGATTGTCTCTGCGCTACGCCACCCGTAGCGTACCGGTAATCATTTGACTTGGTTTGCTCGGCTGCTTGCCCGTCCGAAAAATTAGGAGAACGTGGAGTAGGTAGTGGGCATGATTAGAGGATTCCAGGAGTGGTAATCGTGGGTTAGTGGGTTAATGGTGGTTATCCTTGGTTAACCGTCATTATATGCCTATAAATACTACTCATAATCACACATTTAAAGGACGATCAACAATTGCACTTACCACCGCTGATCACTCTTCTAAGCTCACCTTGGAGGCTCAGCAAAAGTCAACCACCACACCCCTCATACTCATCACGTTAACCGGAGGAAACCCTTCCGAAGGTTAGTCATTTCAATTAATTGCACTCAGGTCAATTTTGGCTTGATCATTTGGCGCCATCCGTGGGACCGTTTGATCAACATCTTAGCACAAAATGACAGGCGTTTCCAATCCATCACCAACTGTCAATTCTGGCAAAGAACCGTACGACCCTTTCAAGCCTAACGACGATAACACTCATGAAACCCCTAACGAAACTATCAAAGGCGTCAGACTGCGATTTGACGCTGATTGGGATTAGTCTGACCAACGAGACACAGAGGAGACAGAAACCCAAGAGGGCCACATTAGTCAACTCAAGCCCATCAACGGCGAAGAAGCCATACGCTTCCTGGCCAAGGGAGGTTTTGTCTTGCCTTTGCTCATGACAAAAAGGGGGCGAGAAGCCTACGGTCATGTCGAAAGCTCCGACCCGGGGCGCAACGCGCTCAATGACTAACACTGGCAAGAGTTCTGGCAAAACCCGAGAGGAGGCGCGAAAGGACCTGATTGAGAACTTGATTCTGGCCGCGCCAGAGTCCATGAGCACTCAGGTTGAGCAGCCCGACGTTGCGGACAACATGTTGAATAACTAGTACGCTATAATGGGAGACAATGTTAAACGGACGTTTGAGGTTTCGGCAACATCAGAGAAGTTTAATCGGGAGATAGCCACCCATCCGTTGCCTGCGGTCCTCACTACTCCCCTCACGCTAGGGATGTATGACGGCATCACGGATCTGGAAGATTTCCTGCAACAATTTGAACATGTTGTCAAGACGCAGTAGTGGGATAACCCCACAGCGTGCCACATGTTCCCGGGACAGCTCCAAGCAGTCACGAGGGAATGGTTTGCCAAGTTACCTGCTTTGAGCATAACCAGCTTCACGGACCTCAGAACTAAGTTCGTGCAGCGTTTTCAGAACTTTAAGCGCAACGAACTGACTCACTTGGATGCACATAACATCAAAATGAGGCCGCATGAATCCCTGATGAATTTTACGTCCCTCTTCACAGCGGAGCGCCAAAAGATTCCTGATTTGCCTGAATCGCAACAAATCTCCGCATACATCATGGGAATCTGTCAAACTCGTCATTTGTCGCTGGTTAAAGCGATGCGGCGTAAGCTGCCGAAAACGTACGTCGAAGCGGTAAAAATGGTAAAGGACTACGTACATTCCGAGGAGTTCACTGACGCTGCCGTTGGGAATTACGGCACAACGGACAGAAACTATAAAGAAGACAAGGGTAACGGCAAAGGACATACAGGTAATAAGTATAAAGGAAGCGGTAGCAGGAAGCAAGGGCTACGGACGCTCCAGTCATAAGTCTGACCATCGTAACAACTACCGTCCATATGAACGGTACGTTGCGAAGAGGTTGTCACCAGAAGAGGAAAGTTTGGTGAAGTCATTGTCAAAAACTCCTAAAGAAATTTTGACAACGGAAGAGATAAGTAAAGATTTCCCGCCACCAAAGCCGATGCAGCCACGTTTCGCTGTAGATGAAAGTAAATGATGTATTTTTCATGAAGATAAAGGTCAGGACGTGGACGACTGCAGGGAACTAAAGAAGGTGATAGTTGAACGGCTAAAACTGGGAGAACTTGACCATCTAAAACCATCGCGTGTCAAAGTCCCCGGGACGAAGAAATTTGCCAGGCAACGGGGAAAAGAAAAAGCTCCAGAAAAGCACATCCATATGGTACAAATGTGGCACGCGGGTCACGTTCGTAAGGTAAAAGTTTTGGAGGAATGGGAATGTGCCCCTATCACGTTTCCTGCTTTTTAGAGAGTTTGCCCTACTGACTTGCCCGTGACGATAATCGCAACGGTAGGACGGTGCAAGGTCTCCAGAATTTATGTAGACACGGGAAGTGATGTTGATGTCTTATACGAACATTGCTTCTTACAGCTACCACAAGATGTGCAGGATAAATTAAAACCGTCACTTCATCCCGTCGCCGGATTCACAGGTGAAACAACTTGGCCTCTGGGTCGAGTAAGTATTGACGTTACGTTAGAGGAAAAGGCGAAATGTCGAACGGTAGCTTTAAATTTCGTCGTTGTCAGAAGCCAGTCGAAGTATCACATTATCATGGGACGGGAAGTATCACATTATCATGGGACGGGAAACAACTGTGCATGGCATGATGAAATTCCCAACCCCGTTAGGCATTGCAACTGTTCTCTCCGATCGGGTCCCGATTGTGGGTCAGGTCGAACAGCCGCTACATCAGGCGGCACCGATTGAGCAAGGGGGAAGCGTTATCATCAACCATTCCTTTCACGAGAAGGCAATACAGATTGGGCAAACACTATCTAACGCAACAAAAAGTGCGTTATGTGAACTCTTAGCAAACAACGCCGACGTGTTTGCATGGAAAGAGTCAAATATGACGGGAGTACCTCGTACCGTCGCAAAACATCGTTTAAACGCCAACCCGAGTATGACTCGTGATAATGCTGAAAACGAACATATATTTCATAGCATTATCCCTCAAGAAAGACAAGCTTTTAGTTGCAATTATTCTATTTACAAGTGATATTCGTTTAAATAATAAAAGGTGAAGACAAAAGACAGATTCGACGAATTGAAGACGCAAACAACCAAAAAGCTCAAAAGTACAAAGTACAATCAAAGTGATTCCAATTATTGATAAGAAACGTCTCAAAATTACAAGAGTACAAAAAGCAAAACGCAAAGTACAAGATATTAAATTGTACGCAAGGACGTTCGAAAATCCGGAACCAAGACATGAACCAACTCTCAACGCTCGACGCAACGGACCGAAAGTTACAAATTAATTATGTATATAAATATAATATAATATATAATTAATTATATAAATTATATATATATATTATATTTATATAATTAAAACCGTCGGCAGTCAAAAGGATCCAAGAATGTTAGCTGAAATTGGAGGCTCTGCACTCGCGGAGTTTGAAGGCATAAAAACTCTACACTCGCGGAGTTTGTGGGCCTATAAAAGGCCATGCATTCTGCTCGAATTCTGCACCATTTTCTAATTCAATCTATCTATCTCTCACTCGTAATATATATATATATATATATATATATATATATATATATATATATATTATAATTTTAATTTTAATTTTAAATTCTAATAATAAGGGTATGTTAGCGAATGTTGTAAGGGTGTAAGTCGAAATTCTGTCCGTGTAACGCTACGCTATTATTAATCATTGTAAGTTATGTTCAACCTTTTTAAATTAATGTATCGTAGCTAAGTTATTATTATGCTTATTTAAGACGAAGTAATCATGATGTTGGGCTAAAATATTAAAACGGGGTAATTGGGCTTTGTACCATAATTGGGGTTTGGACAAAAGAACGACACTTGTGGAAATTAGACTATGGGCTATTAATGGGCTTTATATTTGTTTAATTAAATGATAATTTGTTAATTTAATATAAAGATTTACAATTGGACGTACCTATAAATAACCACATACACTCGATCGGACACGATGGGTGGGATATTTATATGTACGAATAATCGTTCATTTAACCGGACACGGGAATGGATTAATAGTTAATAGACTTATTAAAACAGGGTTGAATTATGTACAAGGACACTTGGCGTAATTGTTAACAAAGTATTAAAAACTTGGGTTACACGCAGTCGATATTCTGGTGTAATTATTAAACAAAGTATTAAGACCTTGTTACAGTTTAAATCCCCAATTAGTTGGAATATTTGACTTCGGATATAAGGATAATTTGACGAGGACACTCGCACTTTATATTTATGACTGATGGACTGTTATGGACAAAAACTAGACGGACATATTAAATAATCCAGGACAAAGGACAATTAACCCATGGTAATAAACTAAAATCAACACGTCAAAACATCATGATTACGGAAGTTTAAATAAGCATAATTCCTTTATTTTCATATTTAATTGCACTTCTAATTATCTCACTTTTATTTATTGTCATTTTATTTAATTGCACTTTTAATTATCGTTCTCTTTAATTATCGCAATTTTATTTTATCGCACTTTTATTTATCGCAATTTCATTATCGTTATTTACTTTACGCTTTAAATTAAGTTATATTTATTTCTAATATTTTACATTAGGTTTTAACTGCGACTAAAGTTTTAAAATCGACAAACCGGTCATTAAACGGTAAAAACCCCCTTTTATAATAATAATACTACTTATATATATTTTTGTATTTTTACAATTATAAGTTAAAAATATAGCGTTAAGCTTGGCTAAAGTTCCCTGTGGACGAACCGGACTTACTAAAAACTACACTACTGTACGATTAGGTACACTGCCTATAAGTGTTATAGCAAGGTTTAGGTATATATCCACTCTATAAATAAATAAATAACTTGTGTAAAATTGTATCATATTTAATAGTATTTACTTGTAAAAATATAAACTATTTTATACATCACCTCGCACACATCAACTCCCGTAAGATAAAAGAAACAGGGCATGGCTCCAGAACGTAGCGCCTTCCTAAGGAATGAAGTGGAAAAGTTAGTACAAGCAGACATACTACGAGAGGTTAAGTACCAAACATGGGTTGCTAAACTGGTACTGGTCAAAAAAGCGAATGGCTCGTGGCGGATGTGTGTTGATTTCAAAGACATCAATAAGGCTTGTTCCAAAGGCAATTATCCGTTACCAGAGATAGACTGGAAGGTAGAGTCGTTGGCGGGCTTTCGTTTCAAATGTTTCCTTGATGCTTACAAAGGCTATCACCAGATCCAGATGGCGGAACGCGACGAAGACAAAACCGCGTTCCACACAGATCAGGGCATTTTCTATTACAAAAAGATGCCCTTTGGTTTGAAAAACGCCAGCGCAACAAACCAACGGGTCATCGACGCTGCGTTCAAAGAACAGATCGGTCGAAACATGGAAGCATACGTCGACAACATAGTAATCAAAAGTCACGCTAAAACGGACCTTTTGAAGGACATTCAGGAAACGTTCGACTCTCTACGAAAAATCAACATGAAGCTGAATCCGGAGAAGTGTAGTTTTGGATTCGAGAAGGGAAAGTTCTTGGGGCACGTCGTCACAACACGTGGTATACGGGCAAACCCTAAGAAAATTCAAGCTACTGATGAAATGGCAACACCGCGAACGAGAAAGAAGGTTCAAAGTCTGAACGGCAAGTTGGCAGCGTTGTCCAGATTCCTGTCAAAGGCGACAGAACGGTCACTTCCATTTTTCAAAGTGTTGAAAGACAACGTGGGATGGAACTTTGATTGGACTCCTTAAGCGGATCATGCTTTCCAGAAAATGAAGGCTTTGATAAGGACGTTGCCGACGTTGACGGAACCTGTACCGGGTAAAGTAACCGTTCTGTAATAATTTTCTACGAATTTATAAATATTGTGACGCTAACATGTTCAGAGTTCTCAGGCGAAACTTTGACAATTTACTTGGCGGCGGGAACTGAGGCTATTAGCTCGGTGCTCGTCACGGAACGTAGCGGCACACAGATGCCAGTTTATTTTGTGAGCAAAGTGCTACAACATGGCGAAGTAAACTACAAACCGATTGAGAAGCTTATTTTCGCGTTGGTCCACACCGCAAGACGGTTGAGACGGTACTTTCAAGCGCACCCAATGCTGGTGCTAACTGATTCACCTATTAAACAGGTACGGTACGGCGATTGGGACTGGAGCACCTTGGAGGAAATTTATTCTAACAAGTTTTTTCATGTAGGTATTGAGCTAACCGGAGGTTTCTGGCAGGCTAGCCAAGTGGGCAATTTAACTGGGCGAACATGAAATCCATTACGCCCCCTGTACCGCTGTCAAAGGCCAGATTATGGCAGATTTTATGGTTGAATTCATATACGCCGCGCCACCAGAGCCGGTCGTCGAAGAAGTACCAAATATCGTCACGTAGGAACTATTCACTGATGGAGCATCGAGTTCTGACAGAGCGGGTGCAGGTCTAATTTTAATTGGCCCTGACGGAGAGGAACATACCTACGCATTGCGTTTCGAGTTTTCCGCCTCCGATAATGAAGCGGAATATGAGGCATTGCTGTCTGGTTTGAGAATGGCTGAAAAGATGGGAATTAAATACCTAAAGGTGTAGGTTGATTCCCAACTCATGGCGAATCAGATGAACGGGATGTTTGAAGCTAGAGATCCGGCTATGCAAAACTATTTGGCATTGGTAGAAGAAATGGCCAACAAATTCGAGCGTTTCTCAATAACGCAAGTGTCGCGATCCTTGAACAAAAAGACCGACGCACTCAGCAAACTCGCATCAAGCGTATTCAGCCACTTCGCCAAGGACGTTTGGGTGGAGATCTGATGTGTGCAGGGTAGTATACGAAATAGTTATATTTTTATTGCGAAATACTATTAATTACGATACAATTTTACACAAGTTATTTATTTATTTATAGAGTGGATATACCTAAACCTTGCTACAACACTATAGGCAATGTACCTAATCGTACAGTAGTGTAGTTTTTAGTAAGTCCGGTTCATTCCGCAGGGAGCTAGCCAAGTTTAACGCTATATTTTTAAACTATAGTTGTATAAATATATATATATATATATATATATATATATATATATATATATAAGTAGTATTATTATTATAAAAAGGGGGTTTTACCGTTTAATGACCGGTTTGTCAATTTTAAAACTTTAGTCGCAGTTAAAACCTAATGTAAAATATTAAAAATAAATGTAGCTTAATTTAAAGCGTAAAATAAATAACGATAATTAAAGTGCGATAAATTAAAGTGCGATAAATAAAATGAAAATAAATTAAAAGTGCAATAATTAAAAAGTACGATAATTAAAAATGCGATAAGATATAAAATAAAGGAATTATGCTTATTTAAACTTCCGTAATCATGATGTTTGACGTGTTGATTTTAATTTATTACCATGGGTTAATTGTCCTTTGTCCTGGATTATTTGATATGTCCATCTGGTTTTTGTCCATAACAGTCCAACAGTCATAAATATAAAGTGCGAGTGTCCTCGTCAAATTATCCTTATATCCGAAGTCAAATATTCCAACTAATTGGGGACTTAAACTGTAACAAGGTCTTAATACTTTATTTAATAATTACACCAGGATATCGACTGCGTGTAACCCAAGGTTTTAATACTTTGTTAACAATTACGCCAAGTGTCCTTGTACATAATTCACCCCTGTTTTAATGAGTCCATTGACTATTAATCCATTCCCGTGTCCGGTTAAATGAACGATTATTAGTATTTATAAATATCCCGCCCATCGTGTCCGATCGAGTGTATATGGTTATTTATAGATACGTCAAATTGTAAATCTCTATATTAAATTAACGAACTATCATTCAGTTAAACAAATATAAAGCCCATTAATAGTCCATAGTCCAATTTCCACAAGTGTCGGTCTTTTGTCCAAACCCCAATTATGGTACAAAGCCCAATAACCCCGTCTTTAATATTTAGTCCAACATCATGATTACTTCGATTTAATTAAGCATAATAATAACTTAGCTACGAGACATTAATTTAAAAAGGTTGAACATAACTTACAATGAGTATTAATCGCGTAGCGTTACACGGGCAGAATTTCGACTTACAAACTTAAAACATTTGCCACTATAACCTTATTATTATTAAACTTAAATTAAAATTAAAATTATAATATATATATATATATATATATATATATATATATATATATATATATATATATATATATATATCGTATATGATATGAGAAAGGAAAAGAAAAAGATGTTGAAATCGATCAGAATGCGCGGCCTTTTATAGGCCCATGTTTCACTGTACAGCTCCGCGAGTGCGGAGCTTTTGTGCTTCACAGCTCCGCGAGTGCGGAGGTCTGGATTTCAGCTCATAGACTAAATCCAAAACGTGGGCTGCGTATAATTATAATATATAATAATATATATAATTAATTACATATTATATTATATTCTTGTGCATAGTTGACTTGTAATTTTTGGTCCGTTTCGTCGCGCGCTAAAAGTTGGTTCATGTCTCGGTTCCGGATTTTCGAACGCCTTTTCGTACGATTTAATATCTTGTACTTTGTGTTTCACAGCTTGTCCTCTTGTAATTTTTAGACGTTTCTCATCAATAATTTGAACCACTTGGATTGTACTTTGTACTTTTTAGCTTTTTGGTCATTTGCGTCTTCAATTTATCGAATCTGTCTTTTGTCTTCACCTTTTATTATTTAAACGAATATCACTTGTAAATAGAACAATTGCAACTAAAAGCTTGTCTTTCTTGAGGGATAATGCTATGAAATATATGTTCTTTTTTAGCATTATCAAATATTCTCACACTTGAGCGTTGCTTGTCCTCAAGCAATATAGAACTTGTAATTAAATCACACTTCACTCGAATCACTTTTTTTATTCTCACACTTTGTACAACAGTGATTTTAATATGGTGGTATAAACAATGATAGTAACGATGTGGTTTACAGTCCCACATTACTTATAAAAATTTAGATCCTTTAGGGAAATTGGATCTTTATGAAAATATTTGATCTTTTGAAAATTCAATCTAGCTTTCACCCTAGATAAGTTTTTCGGAATAACCCTTCACTGGTGTTTGCAAATTGTTTCTGTGGGTTTCAGATTTGAAAATTTTAGCTCAAAACTTATGGTTTTGTGTCACCCACTTGCTAACCTTGTATTGGGAGAGCAACACGTCCAGTTTACTTGCTCCGCATATTACCTTTCGGTAAACTACCGTCCAGTTGTAAAGGAAAGCGTTGAACAAGCAACTGTTAAGGCAATGTCCCGTGACATGCTGATAATTCTGGTCTATATCGTGTCGGATGCAATTACTATCCTAGTAGGAGCAATAGTAAAGATCACCCTATAGTTTTTTGGTCTGGCACAAGGTCCTGTCTTCGACCATGCTATGCAACCACCGTTCTTACGGTTGACACCCGATTTGGTTCAGGTGACCTAATGAATTCCAGGTGAATTCCTAGGATTTTACATTCAATGGTAATGAATGCATTAAAAATAGGATTTTCGAAAAACAAATCGGTTTGTAATTTGATCAAAATATTTTCTCGTTCAAGCTCGAGTTTAGATATCATTGAATTCCATGAGTTTGTAATTCTCAATCTTTAAGGTCAATCTCAAGGATTGAGTAATATCAGGCTTAAAAGATGATTTTTAATCTTTAAGGAGATTATCCTTTCTGGGGGTCTGATTCATTAGTCTAATCAAGTTAATTCACACGGCGCCCTCCCCATTTTACGAGACAGATCCTCTCATGGTTAGGATAAGTCTGACCACTTGGCGACCCTGTTTGATGCTGAGGTCCGTGGATTTCCTGCTGATTTTAGAGATGACTTTTCTTGATTTTTCGTCAACCTACAGCTGGTCTGGACGACAACTTCCTGACCTAAATTAAGAAGCGCGTGTATTTTTCGGAAGACTTTACTTCCTTTTAATGATGGAATTGATTCATCGTGTAGATCCATCTTTCTTTCAAATGTATTACAATAAATCGGGTAAAACTGATTAGTATCGTCCAAAACAAAAGTACCTGCAATAATCTTGTACAAAATATGTGATATATGTTTTAAAGAACTTGGTAAATTCTTCCCACACTTAGCTTTTATTTATTCTTTTCTTTGCCTTTTTATTCTTTTCTATTCCATTTTAAATGAATTCATGCGTTTTGGGTTGTTTCTCAATTTATGTCCTTTCCGAGGCAACAATAATTTCGGTATTAACACCTAGTTTTATCGTTTATAAATATGTATAAACATGATTTTTAATTCATTTAGTTCAAAATTTTTAAATTTTCACAAAATTTGGCAATTAAACCAAGTGTAAACCTGAGAGAATTTATAACCCTTCCCCACAATTGAGATCATGCAATGCCCTCATTTGCAAGAAATCGGTAAAAATTTAAATTCATGAGGGTGATCAGTGTAGAAAAATGATTAAAATTATCGAGTTTGCAAACATATTGTTTGTTCGAATGATAAATGGTGCATATCATTTTCTCATTCCTGCAGTTGTTATATCACATTTGATATTTTGCATCTTGTCATCAAAATCAGTAGCTTTTGCTCAACTTAATGGTGGTCTTTGAAAGTGCGCTGTTTCACCCTGTTGTGTACATGATAAAATACAAACATATATACATATTTTTGAAGTTGGGTATATTACCCCACGTTCATATATTTTTTTTTTGGCATACTTTAGATCAATAATATTAAAAATAATGATAACAAAATTTGTTGTCCCGCCCTCGGGTAAAGCAATTTCGGTTCAACGACCTAGTGTTTAACTCATGACGAATTTTAGAAATCATTTTTTCATACTTAATGAAATAAAGTAAATTTTGTTTTTAAATTCACAGAAAACTTAAATTTAAAAGGCATATTAATTTCATATAAAACCTAAAAAACAAAAACTCAGAATGGGGGGAGAAAACTAGTTCTTGAATGTCTGCTAGTGGAAAAGACCAATCGGATTCCATTCTCGAAACTACACGAGAACAGAACAAATAACTTTAGACAGCATTATTTCTTAGAACATTTGAATCTCCCCACACTTAGGTAGCCGTGGTGTCGAAATTGTGATTAACTTCATCGTCAATTTCTTTTGGACCATAATCAACTTGCATATTCGTGACTTTTGCTATAAGCCATTGGTCGAATTCCTGTGTAATATCCACAAATTCAACTAGTTTCTCCTTTTATTTAGGTGATAGATTGGATACTAACCGGTTACATAACTTAAAGTTCCCCTTGGTTCTAGCATCGCGAATCCGTTTAATAAGTTTCTTCATTGAACTATTAATAACGGGATCATTTAATTTCGTATCAACTATGGGGTTCTTTGTTATCAGGTCATCATTAGGTGTTACTTCATTTTCCCCACACTTAGGTGTTTTATTATTGTTAAGCACTACCGTTGGAGTTGGTAACACAATATGTTTCTTACCAATCGTTTTTATTGGTTCAACGGTTTTGGTTGGTGGAGATTTAGACTTTCGACTCACAAAGGTGATCGATTTTTCATCATTACTAAGTGTCATTCTACCCTCTCTTACATCAAATAACGCCCCGGTGGACGCTATGAATGGTCGACCTAAAATTAGAGGAATGTTTGAGTCCTCTTCTATGTCAATGACAATAAATTCGACTAGAAATGTTAAATTACCTACTTGAATGGGTAAGTTGTCAGCAATTCCAACTGGGTGCCTAATGGTTTGATCAAAGAGTCGAACACTCATTTCCGTTGGACTTAACTCACCTACTCCTAATCTCTTATATAATGAAAGAGGCATTACACTCACACTTGCACCTAAATCTGCTAGTGCATCATACATGACACAATCACTAAGTAGACAAGGAACAATAAATTCACCCGGATCACCCACCCTGGGTGGAGGTTTTGGTGGAACTGTCTTCACCGGGTTTATCTTTACGGTTTTAGTTTCTTGTACTTTCTTATTCTTCTTCTTCTTTCCAGAGGTATCACAAACTTTATTACCTATTACTTTCTCATACTCAACTCCTTTTCTTGGAAACAGGATGGGTGGTTTGTATGGTGCCACCACTGGCTTTACATAATCGGGTGGTGGTGGTGGTGTAACTTCTTCATTGTTACTCACATCTAAAACCTTCCCATCTTCTGGTGTTGGTTTTTCAGAATTCGTTGAAACCATGTTAACATTTTCATTCCGAGGATTTACTTCAGTATTACTCGGTAGCTTTCCTTGTTCCCTTTCACTCATCAATCTAGCAAGAGTACCTACTTGTTTTTATAGATTCAAAATGGAAGCTTGTTGAGTTCTAAATGACTGATCAAACCTCTCATTCGTTTGGGTTTGAGTTGTAATAAATTGTGTTTGAGATTCAACTAGCTTTTGTACAATTTCTTCCAGATTTGACTTTTTCTCTTCGATTTGTTGTGGTGGTTTATACAAGCCAGGTCTTTGTTGATTGAAAGTGTTGTTTTGAGTTGGTTGGTTATTCGGACCTTATTGGTTATATGAGTTATTGTTGGGTCCATTTGGATTGTAAAGAATGTTTTGATTTCGATTAAAGTTTAGCCTTGGCGGTTGATAATTATTTTGATAATTATTTCCCGGCCTTTGGTTCATGTAGGAAACATTCTCACGTTGTTTCATCGTTTGTTCAATGTGACAATCTTTCGTTAAGTGTGGTCCGCCGCATTGCTCACAACTGATTCGTATTGCGTGAATATCTTTATTCATCTTTTCCATTCGTCTCTCGAAAACATCTATTTTTGCGGAAACAAAATCAAAGTTATGGCTAGAATCGGCTCTAGCCGCTTTAGATGAATGAAAAATGTCTTTTTTCTGATGCTACTCATGAGAGTGGGATGCTGTGTTATCAATGATCTTGTGAGCTTCGGTTGCGGTTTTCTTCATAATGGAACCACCAGCTGCTGTGTCGATGTCTTTTCGTGTGGCGACGTCGACGCCTTTATAGAAGATTTGTACTATTTGAAAAGTATCTAGACCGTGTTGAGGACATCCTCTTAACAACCTTCCGAATCTTGTCCATGCCTCATATAACATTTCATTTGGCTTTTGCGTGAACGTAACAATTTCTCCTTGAAGTCTCACGGCTTTAGCTGCCGGAAAGAATCTTTTAAGAAAATTTTCAACTAAGACATCCCATGTGTCAATCGCCCCTTCAGGTAACGATTCTAACCAATCTTTGGCTTCTCCCTTTAAAGTCCAGGGAAACAACATGAGATAGATCTGTTCATCCTCAACTTCTCTGATTTTAAATAGAGTACAAATCCTATTAAAGGTTCGAAGATGTTCGTTTGGATCTTCTTTTGGCGTACCACTATATTGGCAATGATTAGTTACCATGTGTAGGATTTGTCCTTTGATTCCATAATCTAGCGCATTAATGTCTGGCTTAATAATGGCGTGACCTTGGCCAGTGCGTTTAGCTCTCATTCGATATTCCATACTTAGAGGTTCCAGATTTTCCATGATTGAATCTGTTGAATCTGAATCACTAGAGGATTCTGATTTAATGGGTTATTCCTCGACAATCTCCGTTTGAATGATTGGTGGTTCCGGAGGAAAGATTAGTGGTTCAGGATCTCTGAATTGTCCCTGAATATCCTCCGGATTCTCAATTGTGAGGTCGGGTTCAAAAAATGGATTATCGGAAATTTGAATTGGAGTACTTGGTCGACTGGATGACGATTCTAAAGAAAAATTAACGGCGATAATATTGGCTAGATGTCTTGATCTGGTTACAGGTGGTGAACGTACAAAAGGTGGTGAACGTTTTGCTCGGTGCATTCACTGAATATCCTATTAGTTATAAAAGATAAAAATTATATAAGTTATCAAATTAATAGACGTTTCTGATTTTGCCCACGTTTCGAATAGCCAATAGATGTAGCAGGTAGCCAGGACCCTTTAAATCGGAAGTCCACAACTCGCCACTAACAAATCCAACTATTACTACGAACCAGAAAATTTTGGATGTCTATCAATTTAACTACTTAAAATAATTTTTCGTTGAAATTTAAATGAAATTTAGAGAAGAAATAGAAAAAAATCTAAGTCCTAAAAACTAGAGTGTCGAGAAATAAGAAAGAAAAAGAGCGCTTCGAAAAACGTCGAAAAATAAAAGGTCGAAAAATAATAGGCGTCGAAAAATAAAAATAAGAAAGTAGCGCGTCGAAACTTAAAAGTCTAAAAACTAAGAATTAAAAGTTGCGTCTAAAAATATTAAAGCTTACAAGAAATACTATATCCCAAATGGCAATAACTTAAAAAGGTACTAAAATATAAAAACGGCGTCGCAAAATTCTAAAGCACCTAAATCTTAGTCTAAAGAAAAAGTACTTAAGGGATTTTACGGAAAAGCCTAAGAATCTAGAAATGAAAATAACTATGGCAAAAATTATGACTTAAAAATAAATACGAACGAAAAATACAAATACTACGCTAAAACAAATAAAAAGATACAAAATATAAAAATAAACTTAAAGTTGTAAAAAGTACAATTTTTATAAAAATATTATTTTTATATTATTTATTTTATAAAAGTATTAATTTTATAATTTATCAAAACTAATTAAACTAAATAATACAAATTAAATAAATAACTAAAACTAAATAATGAAAAACTAAACCCTAATTAGGGTTTTAATTAATAATAATTATAATTATAATTAAACCATAACTGGTCGGACTAGGTTACCAGACAAGTCAAATCAGGTCATGCGATCGCATGACCTGACCGTTGTAATACCATGCGGTCGCATGGTCTGCGAATTCGGGCCAAAACCTGGGCTGCTACAGTAGTAGGCCGATAGCTTTTTTTTTTCTGTTTTCTATTTTAATATTTATATAAAATATTTATTAAATAAAAACTTATATTTTTACAAACTAAAAATAAAAATAAAGAAACTTTATAGTTTTGTATATATATTTAACAAACTCTTAAATATATATATATATATATATATATATATATATATATATATATATATATATATATATATATATATATATATATATATATATATATATATTGTTATTTTTCTTTTTATATTTTTGTATTTTTAATATATAAAACGTATATTTTTACAAAAAAAGGAACTTAATAAAAATCTTTTTTTTATAGCGTTGCGCTTTCGGCGTTGTAACTCCCCGGCAGCGGCGCCAAAAATACTTGATGTGCGTAGAGGTGTATACAAAATAGTTATATTTTTAAAAGGGAATACTATTAAATACGATACAATTTTACACAAGTTATTTATTTATTTTTAGAGTGGATATACCTAAACCTTGCTACAACACTTATAGGCAGTGCACCTAATCGTACAGTAGTGTAATTTTTAGTAAGTCCGGTTCGTTCCACAGGGATCTTAGCCAAGCCTAACGCTATATTTTTAAAACTATATTTGTAAATATATAAATATATATATATAAGTAGTATTATTATTATAAAAGGGGGTTTTTACCGTTTAACGACCGGTTTGTCGATTTTAAAACTTTAGTCGTAGTTAAAACCTAATGTAAAATATTAAAAATAAATACAACTTAATTTAAAGCGTAAAGTAAATAACGATAATGGAATTGCGATAAATAAAATGACAATAAATAAAGTGCGATAATTAGAAAGTACGATAATTAAAAGTTCAATTAAATACAATGACAGTAAATAAAAGTGCGATAATTAAAAGTGCAATTAAATATGAAATATATAAATTATGCTTATTTAAACTTCCGTAATCATGATGTTTGACGTGTTGATTTTAGTTTATTCCCATGGATTAATTGTCCTTTGTCCTGGATTTCTTCGATATGTCCATACGGATTTGTCCATAATAGTCCATCAGTCATAATCATAAAGTGCGGAAGTCTTCGTCAAATTATTCTTATTTTCGAAGTCAAATATTTTAACTAATTGGGGATTCGAACTGTAACAAGGTTTTATTACTTTGTTTAATGAATACACCAGGTTATCGACTGCGTGTAAACCAAGGTTTTAATACTTTGTTAACAATTACACCAATTACCCTTGAATGTAATCCACCCCTATTTTAACTAGTCCATTAACTATTAATCCAGTCCCGTGTCCGGTAAAATGAACAATTGTTGGTATTTATAGATATCCCGCCCATCGTACCCAGTCAAGCGTATGTGGTTATATATAAATATGTCAAATTATAACCTTTATATTAAATTAACGAGGTATCGTTAAGTTAATATAAAACCCATTAATAGCCCATAGTCTAATTTCCACAAGTGTCGTTCTTTTATCCAAACCCCAATTATGGTACAAAGCCCAATTACCCAATTTTAATATTTAGCCCAACATCACGATTACTTTGGCATTAAATAAGCATAATAATAACTTAGCTATGAGACATTAATTTAAAAAGGTTGAACATAACTTGCAATATATATTTTGGGCTGAGAATACATGCACTTTATTTTAAATGCAATGGATACAAGTACATACTAAATTCTACACCGAGTTTGAACCAAAAATCCCTTAGCTTTGGTAATTAGTAACTGCCGATTATAAGAACTGGTGGGTGCGAGTAGTTATATATGGATCCATATGGCTTGACATCCCCGTCTGTTCCAGGTATAGAAACCCTAGCCTGAACTATAAAACAGACGTATGCTATTTGAGTTTAGTACACGATTGGTTTGCGTGTATTGTACATGTTGGTTGCATGTATGTTAAAACAGGGGTACTTATTATAACGTTAAAGCTTACTTCTACTATACTCTTGGTTTTATTGTATTCTTAGTTCTCCCGTGTCTTTATATTGCTATATGCATCGATATATATGGTTTGTAATTTCTGGTTTGTTGTTAGGTTTTGTATCTTCCCTTATATTTCGATGTCTCTACTTCTGTTTTTCTATAATCATTGACATCCACAGTTAATGTTTTCTCCTATTTGCTGCGATTTATACTCCAATTTCTATTTTGGTGCTTCATTCTTTTGTTTTCTCTTCTTGCCATTAAGCATTGCATGTAATGGCCCAGAATTCGTAGATATGAAATTTGGAATGAACATGGTTAATGTTCTAAGAATGAAATTGTAATAGCAAAATCTTGATTTGTCAAATTACCAGAATACCTCAGAAAAGACCGAATCATCAAGAAAAATATTTTCTTGATATGTTTAGAGTTTAAGTAGAATACAAGAGTTGTGTAACATGGCACATGATGACGGTATGGTCTGTGAATCGTCATGACCCATTTAGAAACTCAGCATGACTTACTGTAATATAATCACGTTGATCAAGTGTCATTATATTATACTAACTCATGCTTCAGTTCCCAACACTACTTCAAAAACATTCATATTTTAAACTGAAGGTTTCCGAATTTAGAAACTAAAATAGTTTCTTTTAGGATATAATACAGATGGTGCGAAAAGATAAATGATTTCAGATAAGAATAATTATGAAAATATCTTCAGAAATATGGATGATATTTATAATGAAAGATACGATGATATCTTAAAATTTCTAATATCAGAGGATGATGAAGAATATTGTCCGCAAGGGTTTAGAGTCAGGAGCAAGGTTTTCTTTAATGACTTTAGCAGATACTGAATCATTTGGATTCTTTGAAGGCAGGTTTAGTCTTTGTGATTTGTCCACAGCCTCCTTCATACTTTGCTCAATTTGTTTTTCAGTTCCAATCCTTCTCTTTTCTGAGCTTTGCCAACACACTTTTCTTTATCATCAAATTTTTTACTGTTAAGGTCGTTTACAGTTTTTGCTGCTTCATCAGCATCTTTCAAAATTTCGAGAATTAGTTCGCATTTTAGGGTGTTTTTCAGAAACTTCACATTCAAAGTACGTAAGTATAGGAGATAGATGTTATATGTACACATATAATTGTTGGCGTAGACATGCTGCGAGATTTCAAAATACTGATTACTGATTCTCAGTAATTAGCAAGACAATTCTTGTTACAAGATGCAAATGAGTAAATGATGGGGTTTCAATAAATATAATAATTTTTCGAAAAGTTAAAGATCAGTGAAGTTGTTGGTAAGTTTATTGCTAATGTGGTGGAACATAAACGGTTCCCCGGTAACGATAGCGAAAGGGGCAACGTATATATCAAGGTTATAATAAGGCTGTTTTGACTGAAGAATCGAAGTTGACTTGCTGGAGCTGTGACAAAACTGACTACTTTGTAAAGGGATTGCAAAGTTATTTTAGCTAATAAATGCCAAAGGGTTTAACAAGGATAAAACACGGATACATGTTAAACTATGACTTTGATTTCAAGAGTTTTTCAGGTACATAACTGTGGGCAACATGTGGTTGGATCATCATCTCGATTGTTCATTATTTGAAGTGTCTTTAGGAATTTCGAAGGGGTTGAACACCGATTGTAATCGTTAATATACATATGATGTTATAGCAACATTTTGAAATCAAAGTACAGCTTTGAAAGATGTAGGAATCTAAGAGTGATGATATCAGTTATATCTCGACTTGGATTCTGATATGTTAAAATCAGAATATGTACTTAAATTTGGATGAGAATGGTTGTTTTGATTTTTATGAAAGAATGTATATTGTTGTGAAAGTAGTGAGTATATTTGATGATTGCTGAATCAGATTCGGAGAATGTGACATATTAATTGTGAATTTATATATATCTCTCGGGTATTACCTACACGTTAAAAAAAAATTCACAATTAATATTTTGTACAAAAGAATTTTTATTACAGTCTTTATAAAAATATATATATGTATATATTTTCTTCAGATGTAACATAGATTTAATGAGTTAATATTAAATTAAACTCATTTGATTTTTCGGCTGGAACTAGAAATGAATAATCTCTAAAACTTTAGAAATTTCGTAATCTTCGTGGATTATTACTTCAACGTAAATGAAATTATGAATCAATACTTCATTATTCATTTTTATTGATATTTACTTGGTGAATGATGTTGGTGTTCGTGGGATTCTTGTGGATTTCACATGGTATGAATGATGTTTCTAGGAAGTTTCGAGTACATCGAAAATGAAAGTGTAAAATCAAACATGTAATTGATTAATACACTTGATTATTATAAATTGGAATTCATTGAGTTTGGAAAAGAGGTTGTAGTTAACAATGGTAAAATCGTTAACGAAGGATGTACATCATTGCATATTAGTAATATGAATTAACCGAGTAGTTAAGATCCATACATAATAGCTTAGTACGAAAAGATTTATTTTGATCTCAAAATTTATATATATATATATATATATATATATATATATATATATATATATATATATATATATATATATATATATATATATATATATATATATATAAAATATACACATAATTTCTTCAGAGGGAATGAGTTAATACTTCATAACTCGTTGATACACTATACGCGTTATCGATTCGTAATGATGTCCACGGTGATTCTTGAACTGACAGTGCTTGTGATGTTATAGGTGCTGCTAGTGCTGATGATGCTGACGGTACTGACGGTGTTGGTGATGCTAACGGTACTGTTGATGCTGCTGGTAAAACAAGTCTAACTTGTAAATCACGCACCATTCTTGTCAGGGTTTCTATTCTTCCTTCTATCATTTTGGTTCATCCATTTGATTAATGGTTAAGGTTAGAGCATATAATCTCTAAGACTTTGGAGATTACATAATCGTCGTAGAATATTTCTTCAATGAAGTTATGAATCGATACTTCATCGTTTGTTGTTGGTACTCCTTGGTATCTATGGTGCTTATGACGTTGATGCTCGAGGTACAGATTGTGATGTTGAGGCTTGCGGTGCGGATGTTGTTGGTGGTGGTAATGGTACTGCTGGTGTTGATGCTGGTGGTGCAGTTGGTGGTTGTGGGGCCTGTGATGCTTGTAAGTTCTGCATCATATTCTCTAAAGCCAATACTCGAGCGTGAAGCTCGTTGACTTCTTCTACTACATCGGGATGATTGGCGGTTCGGACGAGCGGATGAATAAGATCTAGAATTTGAGAGAGTATATAATCATGATGAGATACTCTGGAGATGAGAGAGAAAATGGTATTACGAATAGGTTCGCCGGTAAGTGCTTCAGGTTCTTCGCCAAGAGGGCAATGTGGTGGATGGAAGGGATCGCCTTCTTCTTGTCTCCAATGATTAAGTATGCTATGAACCCATCCTCAATTCATCCAGAATAGGTGATGGCTGATTGGTTGATCCATTCCGGTTACACTGTCTTCGGAGTTCAGGTGAATATCCATATCGGAATAGCTGTCGGAGTTTAAGGAATTTGAACTAGATACGGGATCCATCTTGTATAATTAGAGAGATAATTTTTGATATGAAATAGATTATAGAATTTAGATTGGTACTCTTCAATACATAATTTACATATGTATATATAATACCAAAATCCCGTAAATTACGGAGAAATTTTCGGAAGATGTCAGGAAAAGTTTACAGTAACAGACATGCTAAGATATGAATTTTGTCGGTACACTATCTATGCAGTAAATGCAGTAAGACGTGTCTAGACTTAGGAATGATAAGCAGTTAATTTCCGACAAGAAATGATAAGTAAAACTCGGTAAAAACAGATACGGTTATAGTCCAGACTCACCAATGCATCCTAACAATTACCAGTTAAACACACTAATGCAAATTCTGGTTTCCTATGACCTCAAGCTATGATACCAAATGTGATGATCCTTCCAAATCCCTTTGGACGGATACATCATTCATCGATTTCATAGTGAGGTTTTGACCTCTATATGATACGTTTTGTAAAAATTGCATTCTTTTGAAAAGGCACACCATAAATGAATATATAAATCCAAGGTTTTCAACGTCTGATGATTTCTATGTATAGACAATCACCGTATATAATAGTTTACAATACTACATCCGTTGATAATGCAGTCAAAATAAGATACATGGTGATGATTTTGTGAATGCAAAGTTTTCTTGAATAAAGCATGTATGAATCCATGCACATAGCTTGTATAACGTATAAGCAAACAGCGGAAGACTTCTAGAAACCTGAGAATAAACATGCTTAAAAGTGTCAACACAAAGGTTGGTGAGTTCATAGTTTTAATGTTGCGCATAATCTGTATATAAAGGTGGATCACAAGATTTTAGTTGTTTCATCCAGAAACGTTTATCAAAATATTCTACAAAATTGAGCACCCTGGTAACTAAGCTTTAACGTTATAATAAGTACCCCTGTTTTAACATACATGCAACCAACATGTACAATACACGCAAACCAATCGTGTACTAAACTCAAATAGCATACGTCTGTTTTATAGTTCAGGCTAGGGTTTCTATACCTGGAATAGACGGGGATGTCAAGCCCTATGGATCCATATATAACTACTCGCGCCCACCAGTTCTTATAACTGGCAGTTACTAGTTACCAAAGCTAAGGGATTTTTGGTTCAAACTCGGTGTAGAATTTAGTATGTACTTATATCCATTACATTTAAAATAAAGTGCATGTATTCTCAGGCCAAAATATATATTGCAAAAGCAATTAAAAAGGGAGCAAATGAAACTCACCTTAGCAGCACATAAGGTCATTCACTGAAATGTGACCGAAACTCGGAATGCACAGTAACCATAGATCTCAACCTAGAGAACATATGTTGGTCAATACATGTCTAACAAGCTAGGTCAGGTCATAGTGTATCACAATCTTAATGCTCGAGACCGACATACAAAAGTCATCTCAAAAGTTAATCTGACACAATATGATCTTTAAATCTATACATGTCTATTAACATAGTATAAGTCTTGATAATTGAACGAATTTATAGTTTATCAAATTCAAAATATTATTTATTTCAGGAGCTATGTTATATTTGAATTATCATGGCAATCGAACATACTTTACTATTTCACCTAGTTTTTCAATACTTGTAAAATCAGATTATAGTGTTTATAAAACTTTAAAACATGATAAGACAGTCAACTTTGACAATTGATCAACAAAACAAAACGTGCCTTATATAGAAATTCATTTACTCGATTAGTAATATCTAAAAATCTAATTTATCAATCTCATAGACAAGTTGTTTAAATATTAATTCATAGTTTCAAACACAATTTCAATTAACGTTAACCATAATTCAGTTGACCATATCTTTTAATCCGTTCATCGAAATCACGCGATTTCTAAATGAAAAGTTATTAATTTTTCGACAGCTTTCCAACGACATGCATATCATATACCTTTTATCAATAATATATGTATCAAATTCATGATTCATTATAAAATATCTAACCACAAAATTAAAGCATACAAGCATACATAAACATATATACTTGAGCACTAGACATGGGTACACTATTAATATATAAAAGATAAGATATAAATGCTTACGTATCAATATTGTGATTCAATATTGCAGAAAAGTACGTAGACGCAACGGAGATGATAAACACTAGTTTGATCTCACGAGCATACCCCCGAACCATACCCATAACCTCCATAGCTATAACCTATAATTTCCTTAGTTCTGCCCCGCTCGTAAAAACTCATTTTTAAATTACTCAAACAGCACCCCGTCGTAGTATTTTATGTATAAATAATAGTAATAATAATACTAATAATAATAATAATATTAATATTATATATATGTGAGAGAGATAGATCGATGGATTGAATGAGTAAACTGAGCCAGAATTCGATCGTATTTAAGCACACTTTGCCCACCTACCCACACCACGCGATCGCATGGGATTTGAGTGGTATAGCCATGTGATCGCATGGCTAAAAGAAAATGGCCAAATTCATTTCACATAACCTGCCGACACTTATGATTTATAATATATATATTATTTAATATATAATATATTTAATCTTTAGAATTAATTAAATATTATATTATATTCTCGTGCAGAGTTGATTTGTAATTTTTGCACCGATGAATTGTACGTTGACGCTCGACTTACGTACCGGTTTCGGTTTGTCGAACGTCCTTTCGTACGCTTAGAAAACTTGTACTTTACGTTTCGCGACACGTACCTTTATCAATAATTAGACTTAAATCAAAGAAAAATTGTCCCACTCAAAGTATAACTTATTCATTTGAGTGTTTTGGTCATTTGCTTCTATAAATTGACGTCTCGTTATTTACCAATATATATTATAATAATACTATTTTGAATCCAAAACGTTTTACGACTAAGTTAATATTATATTTTATCACTTTGTAAAATAATGATATTATTATTTAAAAATATAAACCTATATATTATATATACATATCTAAATACACATAAATGTTCGTGAATCGTCGAGCATAGTCAAAGGGTAATTGATTACATGAATATAGTTCCAAAATTTTGATACTTCAACATTGCTTATCGTGTTGGAACCATGTAAGATTAAGTTTAAATTTGGTCAGAAATTTCCGGGTCGTCACAGCCTTCGGAAATCTCTTGAAGGAAACGCCATCAAGAGTAGGGCGGCGGAGAACTCTGTTGAAATCCATCTCTGCAAAAAATATATTTGAGTTAGAAAAATTACATGAGAAAAATAATTACAAGTTTAAAGATGTAACGGCACGAGGAGCATACCCCTTCCGTCGCACAGAATCAATGGCACTCTGTCACTCCATGGCCAATAATGCTGAACATTGCAGAGTTTCAGCATCATCTCGCCGTAAGGACGCATCTCAAGCGTAGCGTCCTTACACAAATTAAAAAGCTCCTGCTCCCCTTGGTTAAGGTCTGGAGTCTTTGAGACGTCAGGAGAACGCTTGGTATGCCATTGTGCGAGGTGGGCACGCCCTTCACCCAGCAGATCGGTCCCGACAAAAAAAACATTCCCCTCCAATAATGGAGGGACGGAGACTTCTTGGTTGTAAAATTACACTTTTTCTCAAAAGTGTACCACCCCTTTCCGGAAGCAGTGAGTTTGAACGTCGCTCGGAAAACGTTCAGACTCGCGGGTCTATTTTGTGCCCTAAAAAACATCTCAAAAATAGTAACACGCTGCCATGCGTGAGGATGTAATTGCGAGACGCTTATGTGATAATGGTCTAGTACAGCCGTTACGAATGGGCTCAACGGAAAGCGCGGGTTGCCCAATGCCACCGCCTTCCAATATAAGGTAAAATATCCTTGTGGCGGCTCGTAGGCACGCTGCTCGGGTATCGCTACCATTGTTGGTACGTCCCGGAGTACCGGATATTCCTCTATGAATTTCTCCATCTGTTCTGTCGTAGCGTTCGTATTTTTGGTGACAACGTTAGCCTTAGACATTTCTAGTTTTACCTTAGAATGAAAACGGCACTCGTATCGAGAAAGCAGATAAGCGATTATTTAAAAAATTAGGAAGCGGAGAGAAAGGTGTAAAAATGAGGAGTTAAAAACGCCGTATTTATAGAACAAGCTTACTGATAGTGCTCCAAATGATCATATATTTAGTCACAATATCCTTCCAATATGTAAAGTTTTTAGTTGTAATTGTTCTATTTTTAAGTTGTAATCGTTTATATTAAATAAGTGCGCAGACAAAAGAAGAAAACGAACATTTGAAGACGCAAATGTCCAAAATGCTCAAACGTACAAGCTACAATCTAAGTGGTTCAATTTATTGATGATCAACGTCTAAATATTGATAAAAGTACAAGTCGCAAAACGCAAAGTACAAGATATCTAAGCATACGAAAAGACGTTCAAAAATCCAGAACTGAGACATAAACCGAGCATCAGCGAGCGAGTCAACGGACCTAAAATTACAAGTCAACTATGCACAAGAATATAATAAAAATATATATATATAATTATATAAAATTATATATATATTATATTATATATTATAAAAATACAGCAGCCCACGTTTTAAAAATGTTGGTGAGCTGGAAGGCGTACCTCCACGATCGCGGAGCTGCAGAGGGTAAAACCTCCACGATCGCGGAGCAGTCAAAATCATAATTTGCCTATAAAAGGCACGAGCTTTTTGTAGTGACCCGAACTTTTCCATGTTTATATATATTAATTGAGATTGATATTTACATGATTAAATGTTTCCAACATGTTAAGCAATCAAACTTGTTAAGACTTGATTAATTGAAATATGTTTCATATAGACAATTGACCACCCAAGTTGACCGGTGATTCACGAACGTTAAAACTTGTAAAAACTATATGATGACATATATATGGATATATATATATATATAGTTAACATGATACTATGATAAGTAAACATATCATTAAGTATATTAACAATGAACTACATATGTAAAAACAAGACTACTAACTTAATGATTTTTAAACGAGACATATATGTAACGATTATCGTTGTAAAGACATTTAATGTATATATATCATATTAAGAGATATTCATACATGATAATATAATGATAATATAATAATTTAAAATCTCATTTGATATTATAAACATTGGGTTAACAACATTTAACAAGATCGTTAACCTAAAGGTTTCAAAACAACACTTACAAGTAACGACTAACGATGACTTAACGACTCAGTTAAAATGTATATACATGTAGTGTTTTAATATGTATTTATACACTTTTGAAAGACTTCAATACACTTATCAAAATACTTCTACTTAACAAAAATGCTTACAATTACATCCTCGTTCAGTTTCATTAACAATTCTACTCGTATGCACCCGTATTCGTACTCGTACAATACACAGCTTTTAGATGTATGTACTATTGGTATATACACTCCAATGATCAGCTCTTAGCAGCCCATGTGAGTCACCTAACACATGTGGGAACCATCATTTGGCAACTAGCATGAAATATCTCATAAAATTATAAAAATATGAGTAATCATTCATGACTTATTTACATGAAAACAAAATTACATATCCTTTATATCTAATCCATACACCAACGACCAAAAACACCTACAAACACTTTCATTCTTCAATTTTCGTCATCTAATTGATTTCTCTCAAGTTCTATCTTCAAGTTCTAAGTGTTCTTCATATATTCTACAAGTTCTAGTTACATAAAATCAAGAATACTTTCAAGTTTGCTAGCTCACTTCCAATCTTGTAAGGTGATCATCCAACCTCAAGAAATCTTTGTTTCTTACAGTAGGTTATCATTCTAATACAAGGTAATAATCATATTCAAACTTTGGTTCAATTTCTATAACTATAACAATCTTATTTCAAGTGATGATCTTACTTGAACTTGTTTTCGTGTCATGATTCTGCTTCAAGAACTTCGAGCCATCCAAGGATCCATTGAAGCTAGATCCATTTTTCTATTTTCCAGTAGGTTTATCCAAGGAACTTAAGGTAGTAATGATGTTCATAACATCATTCGATTCATATATATAAAACTATCTTATTCGAAGGTTTAAACTTGTAATCACTAGAACATAGTTTAGTTAATTCTAAACTTGTTCACAAACAAAAGTTAATCCTTCTAACTTGACTTTTATAATCAACTAAACACATGTTCTATATCTATATGATATGCTAACTTATTGATTTAAAACCTGGAAACACGAAAAACACCGTAAAACCGGATTTACGCCGTCGTAGTAACACCGCGGGCTGTTTTGGGTTAGTTAATTAAAAACTATGATAAACTTTGATTTAAAATTTGTTATTCTGAGAAAATGATTTTTATTATGAACATGAAACTATATCCAAAAATTATGGTTAAACTCAAAGTGGAAGTATGTTTTCTAAAATGGTCATCTAGACGTCGTTCTTTCGACTGAAATGACTACCTTTACAAAAACGACTTGTAACTTATTTTTCCGACTATAAACCTGTACATTTTCTGTTTAGATTCATAAAATAGAGTTCAATATGAAACCATAGCAATTTGATTCACTCAAAACGGATTTAAAATGAAGAAGTTATGGGTAAAACAAGATTGGATAATTTTTCTCATTTTAGCTACGTGAAAATTGGTAACAAATCTATTCCAACCATAACTTAATCAACTTGTATTGTATATTATGTAATCTTGAGATACCATAGACACGTATACAATGTTTCGACCTATCATGTCGACACATCTATATATATTTCGGAACAACCATAGACACTCTATATGTGAATGTTGGAGTTAGCTATACAGGGTTGAGGTTGATTCCAAAATATATATAGTTTGAGTTGTGATCAATACTGAGATACGTATACACTGGGTCGTGGATTGATTCAAGATAATATTTATCGATCTATTTCTGTACATCTAATTGTGGACAACTAGTTGTAGGTTACTAACGAGGACAGCTGACTTAATAAATTTAAAACATCAAAATATATTAAAAGTGTTGTAAATATATTTTGAACATACTTTGATATATATGTATATATTGTTATAGGTTCGTGAATCAACCAGTGGCCAAGTCTTACTTCCCGACGAAGTAAAAATCTGTGAAAGTGAGTTATAGTCCCACTTTTAAAATCTAATATTTTTGGGATGAGAATACATGCAGGTTTTATAAATGATTTACAAAATAGACACAAGTACGTGAAACTACATTCTATGGTTGAATTTCGAAATCGAATATGCCCCTTTTTATTAAGTCTGGTAATCTAAGAATTAGGGAACAGACACCCTAATTGACGCGAATCCTAAAGATAGATCTATTGGGCCTAACAAACCCCATCCAAAGTACCGGATGCTTTAGTACTTCGAAATTTATATCATATCCGAAGGGTGTCCCGGAATGATGGGGATATTCTTATATATGCATCTTGTTAATGTCGGTTACCAGGTGTTCACCATATGAATGATTTTTATCTCTATGTATGGGATGTGTATTGAAATATGAAATCTTGTGGTCTATTATTATGATTTGATATATATATAGGTTAAACCTATAACTCACCAACATTTTTGTTGACGTTTTAAGCATGTTTATTCTCAGGTGATTATTAAGAGCTTCCGCTGTCGCATACTTAAATAAGGACGAGATTTGGAGTCCATGCTTGTATGATATTGTGTAAAAACTGCATTCAAGAAACTTATTTTGTTGTAACATATTTGTATTGTAAACCATTATGTAATGGTCGTGTGTAAACAGGATATTTTAGATTATCATTATTTGATAATCTACGTAAAGCTTTTTAAACCTTTATTGATGAAATAAAGGTTATGGTTTGTTTTAAAATGAATGCAGTCTTTGAAAAACGTCTCATATAGAGGTCAAAACCTCGCAACGAAATCAATTAATATGGAACGTTTTTAATCAATAAGAACGGGACATTTCAGTTGGTATCCGAGCGTTGGTCTTAGAGAACCAGAATTTTACATTAGTATGTCTTATCGAGTTTGTTAGGATGCATTAGTGAGTCTGGACTTCGACCGTGTTTACTTGAAAAATGATTGCTTAACATTTTTGTTGGAAACTATATATTTTTAACATATGAATATTATGTGATATATTAATCTCTTAACGTGTTTGATATTATGTGATAGATGTCTACCTCTAGAACAAGTCCCATTGACTCACCTAATAATAATGAAGAGTCAAATGTAAATTGGAATGATTCGTGGACTGATTCACAAGTTCCCGAAGAGGAACCGGAAGAAGAGTCGGAACCGGAAGAAGAATCGGAACCGGAAGAAGAATCGGAACCGGAAGAAGAAATAGAACCGGTGGGGGAAATAATAAAATGGTTAAATAAAAGAGAATCCTCAACCAACCGACCAAGGTTAATTATGGTCAATGGTGTTTCCGCCAAGGAAGCAAAATATTGGGAGGATTACCAATTCTCCGATGAATCGGATTCCGACGAGAATTCCGATGATGTTATAGAAATTACCCCAACTGAATTTAAAAAGGAAAAAGAAAATAATAAGGGAAAGGGCATAAAAATAGAGAAATCTAATTCCAACCCCGATGAACTTTATATGTATCGTCAACCCCCGAAGTCCTTAAGTTGTAATAATGACCCGGGAACCTCTAAACCACCAGGTTTTTCTAAACCAATGTGGATAACGACGGCTCGTATTAGGGGAACATCATATATCCCTAGAAACTTGGCAAAACGAACCAAAACTGAAGAAGAAGAAACGAGCGAGTCGGAATAAGATAGTTGTATTCGTGTGGTGTAATATATGTAATATAGTGTGCTTATGCTTTATGATATATGTAAAAATTGCTTGTATTAATAAGTATTTTTTTTATGAATCTAACTCTTGTCTATTTTACAGTATAAAAACACAAAATGGATAGACAACCCAATATTTTAAGAGACCTACCCGGAGACATGATTGATGAAATCTTGTCTAGAGTCGGTCAGAATTCCTCGGCACAACTATTTAAGGCGAGATCAGTTTGTAAGACATTCGAAGAACGTTCCAAGAATGCCTTGGTTTATAAAAGGCTTTCGTTCGAAAGATGGGGTATATCACATTGGGAAATCCATAAGTTACGATGTGTTTACTTTGACGCATATATTGCGGGGAACCCAAATGCTATTTTACGCAATGGGTTAAGAAATTATTTTGACTCAATATATCCGAATATTGGACTTCGTGATTTAGAAAAAGCGGCTAACATGCAACATAAAGAAGCATGTTATGCTTACGGATTAGTAATGTTCGCTTCTCACCAAAGTAAGAACAAGAACATCGGCCTACAACTATTAAACAAAACGTTCCCACAAGTGACGGAGTCGGTAATTGGGGTAAGAAATGAGGTTTTTAGATTGTTACAGGACTGTTGGACATTACGTAACCCTCGTCCCTTTGACGACGTTACAACACGCTGTCTTATCAATCGCCATAACGGTTATGTTCCACAAGACCAAGGATGGGAAGTAGTCCTAGTAAAACCAGAATGCATGACTTGTTTCTGGACGTATGAATTACGTGTCTTTATTGCCTTTGCTGAACGACTTGTGTACTAGCTAGAATTATCTTCACAACTATCTTGTGTCAAAGTTATTGTGTGCTATATTTCATGCTTTATGTAAAATAAGCGGTATTGTAAGTTTGTAAAATTTTGTATAAAAGTTTGAACGCGAAATATTATTACAATCAGTTTTTCATATAGAATTGTAGTAGTTGAATTGTATATTAGCTACTAAGTATGAACTTAACGGGTAGGTACTACCCGAATTTAAACTTATAAAACGCTAATATGAAGAAAAAGCTTTTATAAATGAGTTCATATTATGCTACGAAATACTATTAACTACTCTTAATATTCTGTATGATTAACTTGTTCCATTTGACTATTTTGAAGGAAATGGCACCGACTACTCGACACACCGTGAATATGAATGAAGAGGAATTTCGTACTTTTCTAGCTTCAAACATAGCCGCAGTACCGGCTGCGCTACATACCAACAATAACCTTGGATCTAGCAGTACAGGAAATCGTGTAGGATGCACCTACAAAGAATTCACTGCCTGCAAACCTTTGGAATTTGATGGAACCAAAGGACCGATCGGATTGAAACGGTGGACCGAGAAGGTCGAATCGGTGTTTGCCATAAGTAAGTGTACTGAAGAGGACAAAGTGAAGTACGCTACGCATACCTTCACAGGTTCTGCGTTAACATGGTGGAATACCTATATAGAGCAAGTCGGACAAGACGATGCGTACGCACTACCGTGGTCAGCATTCAAGCACTTGATGAACGAGAAGTACCGTCCCAGAACCGAGGTCAATAAGCTCAAGACAGAACTTAGAGGGTTACGAACCCAAGGATTTGATATTACAGCATACGAAAGACGATTCACAGAATTGTGCCTATTGTGTCCGGGAGCATTCGAAGATGAGGAAGAGAAGATCGACGCGTTTGTGAAAGGATTACCGGAAAGAATCCAAGAAGATATAAGTTCACACGAGCCCGCCTCCATACAACAGGCATGTAGAATGGCTCACAAACTAGTGAACCAGATTGAAGAAAGAATTAAAGAACAGACTGCTGAAGAGGCCAATGTGAAGCAAGTCAAAAGAAAGTGGGAGGAAAACGGTGATAAGAATCACCAATACAACAACAACAGCAATTACAACAATAATCGCAACAATTATCCCAACAATCGCAACATCAATCGCAACTACAACAAACGGCCCAACAACAACAACAACAACAACAACAACAACAACAGCAACTACAACAATCATCCTAACAACAATAATAACCGCAACAACAACAACAATCAGAAGCAGCTATGCCAAAGGTGTGAAAAGTATCACTCGGGGTTCTGCACCAAATTTTGCAACAAGTGTAAAAGAAATGGTCATAGCGCGGCGAAGTGTGAGGTCTACGGACCAGGGGTTAATAGAACGAAAGGAACAAATGGTGTCAGAACAAGTAATGGCGGAGCAAGTAGTGTCGGAGCAAGTTATGCCAATGTAGTTTGTTATAAATGTGGAAAACCAGGCCACATTATTAGAAATTGCCCGAACCAGGAGAACACGAATGGACAAGGCCGCGGAAGAGTTTTCAATATTAATGCGGCAGAGGCACAGGAAGACCCGGAGCTTGTTACGGGTACGTTTCTTATTGACAATAAATCTGCTTACGTTTTATTTGATTCGGGTGCGGATAGAAGCTATATGAGTAGAGATTTTTGTGCTAAATTAAGTTGTCCATTGACGCCTTTGGATAGTAAATTTTTACTCGAATTAGAAAATGGTAAATTAATTTCAGCAGATAATATATGTCGGAATCGACAAATTAAACTGGTTAGCGAAACATTTAAGATTGATTTGATACCAGTAGAGTATGGACTGGTTGAAAGAAGTGAAAGCAGAGATCGTTTGTTACAAAAATGCAATTCGCATTATACGAGAAAAAGGAAAACCCTTAATGGTGTACGGAGAAAAGGGCAACACGAAGCTACATCTTATTAGTAATTTGAAGGCACAAAAACTAATAAGAAAAGGTTGCTATGCTGTTCTAGCACACGTCGAGAAAGTACAAACTGAAGAAAAGAGCATCAATGATGTTCCCGTCGCAAAAGAATTTCCCGATGTATTTTCGAAAGAATTACCGGGATTACCCCCACATCGATCCGTTGAATTTCAAATAGATCTTGTACCAGGAGCTGCACCAATAGCTCGTGCTCCTTACAGACTCGCACCCAGTGAGATGAAAGAACTGCAAAGCCAATTACAAGAACTTTTAGAGCGTGGTTTCATTCGACCAAGCACATCACCGTGGGGAGCTCCTGTTTTGTTTGTCAAGAAGAAAGATGGTACATTCAGGTTGTGTATCGACTACCGAGAGTTGAACAAACTTACCATCAAGAACCGCTACCCACTACCGAGAATCGATGACTTATTTGATCAAATACAAGGCTCGTCTGTTTATTCAAAGATTGACTTACGTTCCGGGTGTAATGACCCGGACTTTTTTGATCAATCTATACTCATAAGATTAATATTTACATAAATTAAACTTACCAACATGATAAGCAATCCAAATTGTTGAGAATTATGTTTTGAAAAGAGTTTTACACAACGTTTGACCGTCTAGTTGACCGATGATATCACGAACTATATAACATATGATAATTATACGTTTGTGTATATATATGTATATATACATATTTAACATGATCTAAGAATGTTGTAATACCTCATTTTGTATTAATAACAATAAGTTATAAGTATATTTTGAAACTACTAACTTAAGTTTTCAAAACGATAACCATACGTAACGTTATTTGACATAAATACTTATGACCTATAATGTTTATACATATATCGTATAAGTAATGTATTTAATCACTTTTAAGGACTTAAATACATAAAACAATATAAGTGTATTCACAAAAGATAGCTATATTTGAATCCTCGTTCCGTTTTCACAAGATTTCTATACGTATATCTAGAGTATATGTACTCGTATCATACCTAGCTTCTATACGTATTTACTATTGGTATATACACATCAAATCACCACCAACCAGCCCTTGTTCATGCCTTATGTATAAGGTAATTAGAAATTGGATGCTAGCATTGAAAGTCATACAAAATAACAAAAGGAAAACTTGTCCATGTCCCCCTCATTCACGTTTTATATGGCCTTCCCCATATCAATTCTAGTTCACCATTATCACTTCCAAATTACTCTCTAACACACCTACTTGAAAGCCATAAGAAACCCTCATCAATTCAGCAAGAAACCATGAAGATCTAGCCATAGAAACAAGCCTTAATCATCATAAGAAAACTCTTACAAAAACACTTCAAGAATCCTTCCAAGAACACAAGTTTACTTCCAATCTTTCATTCAACTCCATCACTCTTTTGGTTCTAGGTTTTTACTCCTCTTTTACAGCAATCTTGTCCAAGTAACTTGAGGTAGTAACTTTGTTCATAACCTTATTCGATTCATATATATATAGCTATCTTATTTTATGGTATAAAATTTTAACAACATGAACATAGTTTGAATGTTTTCAAACTTGTTTGCAAACTAAATAGATCCTTCTAACTTAACTTTTAAAATACTTCAAGACATGTAATATATCATAAATATATGCTAATTTAACAAGGTATAACTTGGTTTTTCAAAGAACACCTTAAAAACTGTTTTTACGACGTCGGAGTGCAACCGGGGGCGGTTTTGGGTTGGATAATTAAAAACTATTTTGAACCTTGAATTGGAGGTTTATTTTCTGGAAAAATGATATTTACTATGAATATGATAACACATAAAAATTTCATGATTTAACTCAAAGTATAAGTATTTTTAGAAAAATAATCATTTAATATTGTTTACATAAGGGAAAATGATTAACTTCATAAGTTTCACCAAAGTTTGACCTATGACCTGTGATTTCGAATACAAACTAAGGTATTTACAGTTTATAGTCTTAAAGAAGAACTCGATCTAAGGAAGTGGCAAGTTGAACCAACGAAAACGGAGTTGTAACGAAGAAACTATGACCAAAACAAGATCGGATATCCAAAACTAGTTTAGCCACGAAAATAATTGGAGAAAAATTAAATGAATCACATCTTTCTAAAATAACATGATATTTTATATATATGTACTCATAATTTAATTTTATATATTTCAGGACCACCCGTAAACAATACGAGAAGATTAATCATAAGATCCCATGATTGTATGCAACACGTCATTTGACAACACCGGTACTTTATGTACGCAACACGTCATTTGACAACACCGGTACCGTGGGTCAAGATTAATCCCGACCAATACAAATACGATGGGGTTTTATTTATTTCGATGGGGGTTTTATTTATTAAACACCTAAATATGAACCATTAAAATTGAATTACTAACATCGGACTGCTAACTACGGACTAAGAAATTATTAAAACTATTAAAAGTATAATAAGTATATATATGTGATGATTGTTTAAAATGGAAATATATTGATAAACTATATATGGATAGGTTCGTGATATCAACCGGAGACCAAGTCAAAATATATATATATCTTCAAGGCAAAAGTGAGTATATAGTCCCACTTTTAAACTCTAAATATTTCGGGATGAGAATACATGTATTTTATGTTTTACGATATGGACACAAGTAACTGAAAAATATATTCTACGTTGAGTTGTACCACTGGCATACTTCCCTGTAGCTTGGTAACTATTATTTACAGCGGTATTGTAAACGCAAATCCTGTTGATAGATCTATCGGGCCTGACAACCCCAACCGGACTGGACGACCAGTATTCAACGGTTGCACAGTACTTCGTTTTGTGACTACACTTGGTACGGTGTAGTAAGATTTCATAATAAAGGGAATATGCGACGTGATTAAATGTTAAGTATGGTTACCAAGTGCTCAACCACTTAGAATATTTTTATTAAAATGTTTATATATGAAATCTTGTGGTCTATATATATATTGCTGCCGGCATTAAACCTATATCTCACCAACTTTATGTTGACGTTTTAAGCATGTTCATTCTCAGGTGATAATTATAAGCTTCCGCTGCAACATGTTGAATTTAAACAAGATCTTGAGTATGCATATTTGTGTCAAAAATAAAACTGCATATCGGAGGATTTGTAATGTAAAATATGCTAGAAATCGTATTGTTATCATCACATGTAAATTTTGTAAGTCTAAGATTATCGCTAAACGATAATCATCTTTTTATTGTCTAAAGCTTGTATTAAAATAAGAGTTATGGTTTGTAATGTAAAATAAATGCAGTTGTTCTTTTAAAAATGTCGCATATAGAGGTCAATACCTCGCAATGAAATCATACGTTATCTAACTCGTTCTTATGGTTAAGGACGGGTTATGACATGTGGTATCAGAGCGGTGGTCTTAGCGAACCAGGTTTGCATTAGTGTGTCTAACTGATAAGTCGTTAGGATACATTAGTAAGTCTGGACTTTGACCGGATCTGATTTAACAACCATTGCTTATCATTGTTGGTTAAAATTTATATGTAAATATTATGTAGTACTAATGGGTTAGTTGTTGTGTGATAGATGTCGGGCTCAAAACTTATTATCACATTCAGCGACACCGAATCAGAATCTTCAGATGGTGTTTCAGTCATTAACCTATCCGATGACGAAAATAATATCTTTGGGGAAGACTCACAAATTCCGGATGAACCAACAATAAAGAACCCGGAAAGTGAACCCGAGGAGGAAAGTGAACCCGAGGAGGAAAGTGAACCCGAGGAAGAAATACAAGAAATTACGAAAGACAAGTTCGAACTAGGAAAGAAACGAAAGGCTAATGAATTAGAAAATTCAAATCCTGAGTTTAGTAAGGATGATGTGGCACCAACTCCACTTGACACTACCACCCCTATTCCCGCTATTCCTATTCATTCTATCCCGGCATCTAGTTCTTCAGCCCCACAGCCAAAATATAGGCAGACAGCTAGGATAAGCGTTAGGCCATTCTTTGAACCTAAACGTCCTAGAAAATAGACCAAACGATGCGCTGCCGTATTAAACCATGGGATCATATAATGTTTTGTATAATATTATTAGTGTGGTTTGCTTAATGTTCGATGTAAGATAAGCATATGTAAAATAGTGAAGTGTGAAATGCAATAATTTTCCATGGTTAAGTATTATTTGGGTGGTAGTAATTGATTTTCGTACTAAGCTATTAAGTATGAACTTTAACGGGTAGGTACTACCCTAGATATAATTATAAAATGCTAATAAGAAGAAAAGGCTTTTATAATAATAACTGGTTCATATTGTTAATAAGCTACGATGTACTGTAAATACATACTACATCTATAATATTCCATGTGAATAATTATTTTTTTTCATTCTTATTGAAGATTATGGCGCGATTGAACCGAATGACGGAACAAGAAATCCAGGAACTCATCAATCAGCGAGTGAACGACAGAATGTTATAGGTCGAGGCTGCAAGAGCTACTGCAGTTAACCCAAATCCTCGTGTAGGATGCACCTACAAAACTTTTCAAGCTTGCAAGCCCTCATCATTCAGTGGAACAGAAGGACCGATCGGTTTAACCCGGTGGATAGAAAAGATGGAGACTGTGTTTAAAATCAGTGGTTGTGTTGAGAAGGACATGACCAAGTATGCATCGTGCACTTTACAAGATAGTGCGCTCACGTGGTGGAAAAATTTTGTGAAGGCTGTAGGAGGAGATGTAGCTTATGATACTCTATGGGAAGAATTCAAAACAATGTTAATCAACGAATATTGTCCAAGGAACGAGGTTAGGAAGTTGGAAGATGAATTACGAAGTCTGAAGGTTATTGGTACTGAAATCACCAACTATAATCAGCGATTCATGGAATTAGTTTTGCTATGTCCTGAATTGGTTCCAACCGAAGAACGGAAGATTGAAATGTACAAAGATGGTTTACCCAAAAAGGTCAAGGCAAATGTTACAGCATCGAAACCTAAGACAATTCATGAAGCTATAACCATGGCAAACGAGCTAATGGATCAGGTCATCATGGATAAGAAAGTATCCAATACTGATGTGAAGGTATCAGGTAACAAAAGAAAGTGGAATGGAAATTATGATCGAGGTAACCAACAACAATCTTTTAAGAAACAAGAAATCACGCAAGGTGCGGGTAGTGGTTTAAGCTTTGGTTACAAAGGACAAAATCCTTTATGTAACCGATGCCACAAACATCACTCTGGCTACTGTAATGTGGTATGCAACAAATGTAATCGAAAGGGTCATCTTGCTGAAGATTGTAGGGCTCTCGTTACAAATACAAATGGTACCAAGACTCCTGCCACCAATGCAAATAGAACTGCTTTGGCTACCATTACTTGTTATGTCTGTGGAAAACAGGGTCATTATAAGAGCCAGTGTCCGAATCCAGAGAAGAATAATGGATCTGCACGAGGAAGAGCATTTGTTATTAATGCTAGAGAGGCGTGTGAAGACCCGGAGCTTGTTACGGGTACGTTTACCATTAATAACTTATCCGCATCTATTATATTTGATACTGGTGCTGATAGAAGTTATGTGTGTAGAGACTTTCACGCTAAATTGAATTGTTCATCATTACCTCTAGATGCTAAGTACATGATTGAGTTAGCTAATGGTAAACTAATTAAAGCCGATAAAATTTGCCGTGATTGTAAAATAAATTTAGCCGGAGAAACATTTAAGATTGATTTGATACCCGTAGAATTAGGAAGTTTTGATGTAATAGTCGGCATGGACTGGATGTCCAAAGTAGGAGCTGAAGTTGTGTGTGCCAAGAAGGCAATTCGCATTCCTTGTAAGGATAAAATGCCGGTGATGATTTATGGAGAGAAGGGTAACTCAAAGCTAAAACTCATTAGCTGTTTGAAAGCCAAGAAGTGTTTAGAAAAGGGATGTTATGCTATTCTAGCACATGTTAATAAAGTTGAAAAGAAAGAAAAAGAGAAGTGCATCAACGACGTGCCTGTGGCAAGAGATTTTCCTGAAGTTTTTCCGGAAGAGTTGCCGGGATTACCTCCATTTAGATCTGTAGAATTTCAAATAGATTTAGTACCAGGAGCTGCACCAGTTGCCCGTGCTCCATATAGACTTGCACCGTCCGAGTTAAAAGAACTTCAGAGTCAGTTAAAAGAATTACTGGATCGTGGATTCATACGACCAAGTACTTCACCGTGGGGAGCTCCGATTCTATTTGTTAAAAAGAAAGATGGATCTTTTAGGATGTGTATAGATTATCGTGAATTAAATAAGTTAACTATCAAGAATCGGTATCCATTACCGAGAATTGACGACTTATTTGATCAACTGCAAGGATCATGTGTGTACTCGAACATTGACCTAAGATCGGGCTATCATCAATTACGCGTCAAAGAAGAAGATATACCGAAAACTGCTTTTCGGACACGTTACGGTCATTACGAATTTTTGGTCATGCCGTTTGGATTGACGAATGCGCCAGCTGTATTCATGGACCTCATGAATCGAGTTTGTAGTCCATATTTAGATAAGTTTGTTATTGTTTTCATTGATGACATTCTTATCTATTCCAAGAGTGAGCAAGAGCATGAGCAGCATTTAAGGTTGATATTAGAGTTGTTGAGAAAAGAACAGCTATACGCTAAATTTTCTAAGTGTGCTTTCTGGTTGAAAGAAGTGCAATTTCTTGGTCACGTTGTTAGTAGCAAAGGAATTCAGGTTGATCCAGCTAAAATTGAGGCCATTGAAAAATGGGAGACTCCTAAAACACCAATGCAGATACGCCAATTTTTGGGTTTAGCCGGTTATTATAGAAGGTTTATTCAAGATTTTTCCCTAATAGCTAAGCCGTTGACAGCATTAACGCAAAAAGGGAAGAAATACGAATGGACCTCGGAGCAGGAGAACGCATTTCAATTACTGAAGAAGAAGTTAACTACGGCGCCTATTTTATCGTTACCTGAAGGGAACGATGATTTTGAAATATATTATGACGCTTCGCGACAAGGTTTTGGTTGTGTTCTTATGCAACGAAAGAAAGTTATTGCATACGCATCCCGACAATTGAAGATTCACGAGCGGAATTATACGACGCACCATCTAGAACCGGGAGCAGTCGTGTTTGCGTTGAAGATATGGAGACACTACTTATATGGGGTTAGATGCACTGTGTTTACTGATCATAAAAGTCTTCAACATATTTTTGATCAGAAACAGTTGAACATGAGGCAACGTAGGTGGGTCGAGCTGATAAACGACTATGATTGTGAAATTCGTTATCATCCCGAGAAGGCGAACGTGGTGGCCGATGCTTTAAGCAGAAAGGAACGAGAACCAATTCGAGTTCGAGCAATGAACATAAAAATTCGCATGAATCTCAACTCACAAATCAAAGAGGCTCAACGAGAAGCACTTACTAAAGAAAATATAGGAAATGAAATAATGAAGAAGTATGAGAAGCAACTCGTTATGCGGGAAGATGGAACTCGATATTTTGCAAATCGTATTTGGGTACCGAAGTTGGGTGGATTAAGGAAGTTGATATTGAACGAGGCACATAAGACAAGATACTCGATACATCCTGGAGTTGGAAAGATGTATCAAGATATTAAGACACATTATTGGTGGCCTAATTTAAAGACAGACGTTGCAACATCTGTTGGGGAATGTTTAACTTGTTCCAAAGTCAAAGCAGAACACCAGAAGCCGTCAGGGTTACTTCAACAACCAGAAATTCCAGAATGGAAATGGGACGGTATTACCATGGATTTCATCACGAAGTTACCAAAGACTGCCTGGGGATACGACACCATTTGGGTAATTGTTGATCGTCTTACCAAATCTGCACATTTCTTGCCTATAAAGGAAACAGATAGAATGGAGAAATTATTACGATTATATATAAAGGAAATAGTTTCAAGGCATGGAATACCTATTTCCATTATATCTGATCGTGATAGTAGATTTACCTCAAAGTTCTGGCAATCACTACAGGAGGCACTAGGAACTCGTTTGGATATGAGTACCGCATATCATCCGCAAACCGACGGGCAGAGTGAAAGAACAATTCAGACTCTTGAAGATATGCTCAGGGCATGTGTGATCGATTTTGGAAACGGATGGGATAAATATATACCATTAGCAGAATTCTCGTATAATAATAGTTATCATGCGAGCATTAAAGCTGCGCCATTCGAAGCATTGTACGGAAGGAAGTGTAGATCTCCTATTTGTTGGAATGAAGTAGGAGATCGACAATTAACTGGTCCCGAGATCATACACGAAACGACTGAGAAGATAGTACAAATCAAGGAGAGATTGAAAACAGCCCGTAGTCGCCAAAAGAGCTACGCCGATGTCCGAAAGAAACCATTAGAGTTTCAGATCGGTGACATGGTTATGCTAAAGGTGTCACCTTGGAAAGGTGTAATATGTTTTGGAAAAAGGGGTAAACTAAACCCAAGGTATGTAGGCCCGTTCAAAATTATCGAACGCATCGGACCGGTAGCTTATCGACTCGAGTTACCGCAACAACTCGCCGGAGTACATAATACATTTCACGTCTCGAACCTTAAAAAGTGTCTTACAAAGGAAGACCTCACCATTCCTATTGAAGAAATTCAAGTTGACGAGAAACTACAATTCATAGAAGAACCAATCGAGATCATGGACCGTGAAGTTAAATGGCTCAAGCAGAGCAACATACCGATCGTTAAGGTTCGTTGGAATGCTCGAAGAGGTCCTGAGTTTACTTGGGAACGAGAGGATCAGATGAAACAAAAGTATCCACACTTGTTTCTCGATGACGCAAAATAGGTACAATTTTAAAATTTCGGGACGAAATTTATTTAACGGGTAGGTACTGTAATGACCCGGACTTTTTCGATCAATCTATACTCATAAGATTAATATTTACATAAATTAAACTTACCAACATGATAAGCAATCCAAATTGTTGAGAATTATGTTTTGAAAAGAGTTTTACACAACGTTTGACCGTCTAGTTGACCGATGATATCACGAACTATATAACATATGATAATTATACGTTTGTGTATATATATGTATATATACATATTTAACATGATCTAAGAATGTTGTAATACCTCATTTTGTATTAATAACAATAAGTTATAAGTATATTTTGAAACTACTAACTTAAGTTTTCAAAACGATAACCATACGTAACGTTATTTGACATAAATACTTATGACCTATAATGTTTATACATATATCGTATAAGTAATGTATTTAATCACTTTTAAGTACTTAAATACATAAAACAATATAAGTGTATTCACAAAAGATAGCTATATTTGAATCCTCGTTCCGTTTTCACAAGATTTCTATACGTATATCTAGAGTATATGTACTCGTATCATACCTAGCTTCTATACGTATTTACTATTGGTATATACACATCAAATCACCACCAACCAGCCCTTGTTCATGCCTTATGTATAAGGTAATTAGAAATTGGATGCTAGCATTGAAAGTCATACAAAATAACAAAAGGAAAACTTGTCCATGTCCCCCCCATTCACGTTTTATATGGCCTTCCCCATATCAATTCTAGTTCACCATTATCACTTCCAAATTACTCTCTAACACACCTACTTGAAAGCCATAAGAAACCCTCATCAATTCAGCAAGAAACCATGAAGATCTAGCCATAGAAACAAGCCTTAATCATCATAAGAAAACTCTTACAAAAACACTTCAAGAATCCTTCCAAGAACACAAGTTTACTTCCAATCTTTCATTCAACTCCATCACTCTTTTGGTTCTAGGTTTTTACTCCTCTTTTACAGCAATCTTGTCCAAGTAACTTGAGGTAGTAACTTTGTTCATAACCTTATTCGATTCATATATATATAGCTATCTTATTTTATGGTATAAAATTTTAACAACATGAACATAGTTTGAATGTTTTCAAACTTGTTTGCAAACTAAATAGATCCTTCTAACTTAACTTTTAAAATACTTCAAGACATGTAATATATCATAAATATATGCTAATTTAACAAGGTATAACTTGGTTTTTCAAAGAACACCTTAAAAACTGTTTTTACGACGTCGGAGTGCAACCGGGGGCGGTTTTGGGTTGGATAATTAAAAACTATTTTGAACCTTGAATTGGAGGTTTATTTTCTTGAAAAATGATATTTACTATGAATATGATAACACATAAAAATTTCATGATTTAACTCAAAGTATAAGTATTTTTAGAAAAATAATCATTTAATATTGTTTACATAAGGGAAAATGATTAACTTCATAAGTTTCACCAAAGTTTGACCTATGACCTATGATTTCGAATACAAACTAAGGTATTTACAGTTTATAGTCTTAAAGAAGAACTCGATCCAAGGAAGTGGCAAGTTGAACCAACGAAAACGGAGTTGTAACGAAGAAACTATGACCAAAACAAGATCGGATATCCAAAACTAGTTTAGCCACGAAAATAATTGGAGAAAAATTAAATGAATCACATCTTTCTAAAATAACATGATATTTTATATATATGTACTCATAATTTAATTTTATATATTTCAGGACCACCCGTAAACAATACGAGAAGATTAATCATAAGATCCCATGATTGTACGCAACACGTCATTTGACAACACCGGTACTTTATGTACGCAACACGTCATTTGACAACACCGGTACCGTGGGTCAAGATTAATCCTGACCAATACAAATACGATGGGGTTTTATTTATTTCGATGGGGGTTTTATTTATTAAACACCTAAATATGAACCATTAAAATTGAATTACTAACATCGGACTGCTAACTACGGACTAAGAAATTATTAAAAGTATAATAAGTATATATATGTGACGATTGTTTAAAATGGAAATATATTGATAAACTATATATGGATAGGTTCGTGATATCAATCGGAGACCAAGTCAAAATATATATATATCTTCAAGGCAAAAGTGAGTATATAGTCCCACTTTTAAACTCTAAATATTTCGGGATGAGAATACATGTATTTTATGTTTTACGATATGGACACAAGTAACTGAAAAATATATTCTACGTTGAGTTGTACCACTGACATACTTCCCTGTAGCTTGGTAACTATTATTTACAGCGGTATTGTAAACGCGAATCCTGTTGATAGATCTATCGGGCCTGACAACCCCAACCGGACTGGACGACCAGTATTCAACGGTTGCACAGTACTTCGTTTCGTGACTACACTTGGTACGGTGTAGTAAGATTTCATAATAAAGGGAATATCCGACGTGATTAAATGTTAAGTATGGTTACCAAGTGCTCAACCACTTAGAATATTTTTATTAAAATGTTTATATATGAAATCTTGTGGTCTATATATATATTGCTGCCGGCATTAAACCTATATCTCACCAACTTTATGTTGACGTTTTAAGCATGTTCATTCTCAGGTGATAATTAGAAGCTTCCGCTGCAACATGTTGAATTTAAACAAGATCTTGAGTATGCATATTTGTGTCAAAAATAAAACTGCATATCGGAGGATTTGTAATGTAAAATATGCTAGAAATCGTATTGTTATCATCACATGTAAAGTTTGTAAGTCTAAGATTATCGCTAAACGATAATCATCTTTTTATTGTCTAAAGCTTGTATTAAAATAAGAGTTATGGTTTGTAATGTAAAATAAATGCAGTTGTTCTTTTAAAAATGTCGCATATAGAGGTCAATACCTCGCAATGAAATCATACGTTATCTAACCCGTTCTTATGGTTAAGGACGGGTTATGACACCGGGTATCATCAAATGCGGGTGAAAGAAGATGATATTCCAAAGACTGCTTTCAGAACACGTTACGGTCATTACGAGTTTATGGTCATGCCGTTTGGTTTAACTAATGCACCAGCTGTGTTCATGGACCTTATGAACCGAGTGTGTGGACCATACCTTGACAAGTTTGTCATGGTTTTCATTGATGACATACTTATTTACTCAAAGAATGACCAAGAACACGGTGAACATTTGAGAAAGGTGTTAGAAGTATTGAGGAAGGAAAAATTGTACGCTAAGTTTTCAAAGTGTGCATTTTGGTTGGAAGAAGTTCAATTCCTCGGTCACATAGTGAACAAAGAAGGTATTAAGGTAGATCCGGTAAAGATAGAAACTGTTGAAAAGTGGGAAACCCCGAAAACTCCGAAACACATACGCCAGTTTTTAGGACTAGCTGGTTACTACAGAAGGTTCATCCAAGACTTTTCCAGAATAGCAAAACCCTTGACTGCATTAACGCATAAAGGGAAGAAATTTGAATGGAATGATGAACAAGAGAAAGCGTTTCAGTTATTGAAGAAAAAGCTAACTACGGCACCTATATTGTCATTGCCTGAAGGGAATGATGATTTTGTGATTTATTGTGACGCATCAAAGCAAGGTCTCGGTTGTGTATTAATGCAACGAACGAAGGTGATTGCTTATGCGTCTAGACAATTGAAGATTCAAGAACAAAATTATACGACGCATGATTTGGAATTAGGCGCGGTTGTTTTTGCATTAAAGACTTGGAGGCACTACTTATATGGGGTCAAAAGTATTATATATACCGACCACAAAAGTCTTCAACACATATTTAATCAGAAACAACTGAATATGAGGCAGCGTAGGTGGATTGAATTATTGAATGATTACGACTTTGAGATTCGTTACCACCCAGGAAAGGCAAATGTGGTAGCCGATGCCTTGAGCAGGAAGGACAGAGAACCCATTCGAGTAAAATCTATGAATATAATGATTCATAATAACCTTACTACTCAAATAAAGGAGGCGCAACAAGGAGTTTTAAAAGAGGGAAATTTAAAGGATGAAATACCCAAAGGATCGGAGAAGCATCTTAATATTCGGGAAGACGGAACCCGGTATAGGGCTGAAAGGATTTGGGTACCAAAATTTGGAGATATGAGAGAAATGGTACTTAGAGAAGCTCATAAAACCAGATACTCAATACATCCTGGAATGGGGAAGATGTACAAGGATCTTAAGAAACATTTTTGGTGGCCGGGTATGAAAGCCGATGTTGCTAAATACGTAGGAGAATGTTTGACGTGTTCTAAGGTCAAAGCTGAGCATCAGAAACCATCAGGTCTACTTCAACAACCCGAAATCCCGGAATGGAAATGGGAAAACATTACCATGGATTTCATCACTAAATTGCCAAGGACTGCAAGTGGTTTTGATACTATTTGGGTAATAGTTGATCGTCTCACCAAATCAGCACACTTCCTACCAATAAGAGAAGATGACAAGATGGAGAAGTTAGCACGACTGTATTTGAAGGAAGTCATCTCCAGACATGGAATACCAATCTCTATTATCTCTGATAGGGATGGCAGATTTATTTCAAGATTCTGGCAGACATTACAGCAAGCATTAGGAACTCGTCTAGACATGAGTACTGCCTATCATCCACAAACTGATGGGCAGAGTGAAAGGACGATACAAACGCTTGAAGACATGCTACGAGCATGTGTTATTGATTTCGGAAACAGTTGGGATCGACATCTACCGTTAGTAGAATTTTCTTACAACAACAGCTACCATTCAAGCATTGAGATGGTGCCGTTTGAAGCACTTTATGGTAGAAAGTGCAGGTCTCCGATTTGTTGGAGTGAAGTGGGGGATAGACAGATTACGGGTCCGGAGATTATACAAGAAACTACCGAGAAGATCATCCAAATTCAACAACGGTTGAAAATCGCCCAAAGTGGACAAAAGAGCTACGCTGACATTAAAAGAAAAGATATAGAATTTGAAATTGGAGAGATGGTCATGCTTAAAGTTGCACCTTGGAAAGGCGTTGTTCGATTTGGTAAACGAGGGAAATTAAATCCAAGGTATATTGGACCATTCAAGATTATTGATCGTGTCGGACCAGTAGCTTACCGACTTGAGTTACCTCAACAACTCGCGGCTGTACATAACACTTTCCACGTCTTGAATTTGAAGAAATGTTTTGCTAAAGAAGATCTCACTATTCCGTTAGATGAAATCCAAATCAACGAAAAACTTCAATTCATCGAAGAACCCGTCGAAATATTGGATCGTGAGGTTAAAAGACTTAAGCAAAACAAGATACCAATTGTTAAGGTTCGATGGAATGCTCGTAGAGGACCCTAGTTCACCTGGGAGCGTGAAGATCAGATGAAGAAGAAATACCCGCATCTATTTCCAGAAGATTCGTCAACACCTTCAACAGCTTAAAATTTCGGGACGAAATTTATTTAACGGGTAGGTACTGTAGTGACCCGAACTTTTCCATGTTTATATATATTAATTGAGATTGATATTTACATGATTAAATGTTTCCAACATGTTAAGCAATCAAACTTGTTAAGACTTGATTAATTGAAATATGTTTCATATAGACAATTGACCACCCAAGTTGACCGGTGATTCACGAACGTTAAAACTTGTAAAAACTATATGATGACATATATATGGATATATATATAGTTAACATGATACTATGATAAGTAAACATATCATTAAGTATATTAACAATGAACTACATATGTAAAAACAAGACTACTAACTTAATGATTTTTAAACGAGACATATATGTAACGATTATCATTGTAAAGACATTTAATGTATATATATATCATATTAAGAGATATTCATACATGATAATATCATGATAATATAATAATTTAAAATCTCATTTGATATTATAAACATTGGGTTAACAACATTTAACAAGATCGTTAACCTAAAGGTTTCAAAACAACACTTACAAGTAACGACTAACGATGACTTAACGACTCAGTTAAAATGTATATACATGTAGTGTTTTAATATGTATTTATACACTTTTGAAAGACTTCAATACACTTATCAAAATACTTCTACTTAACAAAAATGCTTACAATTACATCCTCGTTCAGTTTCATTAACAATTCTACTCGTATGCACCCGTATTCGTACTCGTACAATACACAGCTTTTAGATGTATGTACTATTGGTATATACACTCCAATGATCAGCTCTTAGCAGCCCATGTGAGTCACCTAACACATGTGGGAACCATCATTTGGCAACTAGCATGAAATATCTCATAAAATTACAAAAATATGAGTAATCATTCATGACTTATTTACATGAAAACAAAATTACATATCCTTTATATCTAATCCATACACCAACGACCAAAAACACCTACAAACACTTTCATTCTTCAATTTTCTTCATCTAATTGATCTCTCTCAAGTTCTATCTTCAAGTTCTAAGTGTTCTTCATATATTCTACAAGTTCTAGTTACATAAAATCAAGAATACTTTCAAGTTTGCTAGCTCACTTCCAATCTTGTAAGGTGATCATCCAACCTCAAGAAATCTTTGTTTCTTACAGTAGGTTATCATTCTAATACAAGGTAATAATCATATTCAAACTTTGGTTCAATTTCTGTAACTATAACAATCTTATTTCAAGTGATGATCTTACTTGAACTTATTTTCGTGTCATGATTCTGCTTCAAGAACTTCGAGCCATCCAAGGATCCATTGAAGCTAGATCAATTTTTCTCTTTTCCAGTAGGTTTATCCAAGGAACTTAAGGTAGTAATGATGTTCATAACATCATTCGATTCATATATATAAAACTATCTTATTCGAAGGTTTAAACTTGTAATCACTAGAACATAGTTTAGTTAATTCTAAACTTGTTCGCAAACAAAAGTTAATCCTTCTAACTTGACTTTTAAAATCAGCTAAACACATGTTCTATATCAATATGATATGCTAACTTAATGATTTAAAACCTGGAAACACGAAAAACACCGTAAAACCGGATTTACGCCGTCGTAGTAACACCGCGGGCTGTTTTGGGTTAGTTAATTAAAAACTATGATAAACTTTGATTTAAAAGTTGTTATTCTGAGAAAATGATTTTTATTATGAACATGAAACTATATCCAAAAATTATGGTTAAACTCAAAGTGGAAGTATGTTTTCTAAAATGGTCATCTAGACGTCGTTCTTTCGACTGAAATGACTACCTTTACAAAAACGACTTGTAACTTATTTTTCTGACAATAAACCTGTACTTTTTCTGTTTAGATTCATAAAATAGAGTTCAATATGAAACCATAGCAATTTGATTCACTCAAAACGGATTTAAAATGAAGAAGTTATGGGTAAAACAAGATTGGATAATTTTTCTCATTTTAGCTACGTGAAAATTGGTAACAAATCTATTCCAACCATAACTTAATCAACTTGTATTGTATATTATGTAATCTTGAGATACCATAGACACGTATACAATGTTTCGACCTATCATGTCGACACATCTATATATATTTCGGAACAACCATAGACACTCTATATGTGAATGTTGAAGTTAGCTATACAGGGTTGAGGTTGATTCCAAAATATATATAGTTTGAGTTGTGATCAATACTGAGATACGTATACACTGGGTCGTGGATTGATTCAAGATAATATTTATCGATCTATTTCTGTACATCTAATTGTGGACAACTAGTTGTAGGTTACTAACGAGGACAGTTGAGTTAATAAATTTAAAACATCAAAATATATTAAAAGTGTTGTAAATATATTTTGAACATACTTTGATATATATGTATATATTGTTATAGGTTCGTGAATCAACCAGTGGCCAAGTCTTACTTCCCGACGAAGTAAAAATCTGTGAAAGTGAGTTATAGTCCCACTTTTAAAATCTAATATTTTTGGGATGAGAATACATGCAGGTTTTATAAATGATTTACAAAATAGACACAAGTACGTGAAACTACATTCTATGGTTGAATTATCGAAATCGAATATGCCCCTTTTTATTAAGTCTGGTAATCTAAGAATTAGGGAACAGACACCCTAATTGACGCGAATCCTAAAGATAGATCTATTGGGCCTAACAAACCCCATCCAAAGTACCGGATGCCTTAGTACTTCGAAATTTATATCATATCCGAAGGGTGTCCCGGAATGATGGGGATATTCTTATATATGCATCTTGTTAATGTCGGTTACCAGGTGTTCACCATATGAATGATTTTTATCTCTATGTATGGGATGTGTATTGAAATATGAAATCTCGTGGTCTATTATTATGATTTGATATATATATATATAGGTTAAACCTATAACTCACCAACATTTTTGTTGACGTTTTAAGCATGTTTATTCTCAGGTGATTATTAAGAGCTTCCGCTGTCGCATACTTAAATAAGGACGAGATTTGGAGTCCATGCTTGTATGATATTGTGTAAAAACTGCATTCAAGAAACTTATTTTGTTGTAACATATTTGTATTGTAAACCATTATGTAATGGTCGTGTGTAAACAGGATATTTTAGATTATCATTATTTGATAATCTACGTAAAGCTTTTTAAACCTTTATTGATGAAATAAAGGTTATGGTTTGTTTTAAAATGAATGCAGTCTTTGAAAAACGTCTCATATAGAGGTCAAAACCTCGCAACGAAATCAATTAATATGGAACGTTTTTAATCAATAAGAACGGGACATTTCACTTTTGTCGAATCCATTGCACCATCCCACACCAATTCAATCTCTCACTCTCTGATATATAGACAATATTTATATATATTTATAATATATATTAGTTTAGCTTTATATTAGTTAGTTTAGGTAATGTAACGGTTATTTTACGGGTTTAAAGTCGGAGTTCTGTCCGTGTAACACTACGCGATAAATAATCATTGTAAGTTAAATTCTCCTTTTTAAATTTATGTATCGTAACTAAGTTATTATTATGCTTCTTTGAGCTGAAGTAATCGTGATGTTGGACTAATATTAAGACGGGGTTATTGAACTTTGGACCATAATTAAGGTTTGGACAAAAGACCGACACTTGTGGAAATTGGACTATTGACTATTAATAGATGAGGGGTATTATTTAATTGAGTGACAACTCATTGGCGTCTGTCGAACCTATCTTCAAATTAATTAACCTAATAATTAATAATGATTATGGTTGTCCTATTTAGTGACGTTCATATGGAATCTGTTATAATCATTTAATTAATTATTTGGGTTGAGTAATTGATTATTCAAACTGATCAAGTGGATAAATTAATATTCATAATTAATTAAAACAGTGGTGGATTACATACAGTGATAACTGGTGTAATTATTGACAGAAGTGATAACTGCGTCACAGTTTAAATCCTTAATTAGTTGGAATATTTGACTTCGGGTATAAGGGTAATTTGACGAGGACACTCGCAATTTATATTTATGACCGATGGACTATTATGGACAAAAACAGATAGACGTATCAAATAAACCAGGACAAAAGATAATTAACCCAGAGTAATAAATTAAAATCAAAACGTCAAACATCATGATTACGGAAGTTTAAATAAGCACAATTATTTTATTTTATATTCCCTCGTACTTTTATTTATTGTCATTTTAATTATTGTTATTTATTTTATCATTATTTAAATATCGTCATTTATTTTACGCTTGACTTAAAATATAAAATCGACAAACCGGTCATTAAACGGTAAACCCCCTTTTATATGTTATTACTAATAATAATTATATATATTTTGTACAAATATAGTTGTTTAAAATATACTGTAAAATAAGTCGTCTCCCTGTGGAACGAACCGGACTTACTAAAACTATACTACTCTACGATTAGGTACACTGCCTATAGTGTTGTAGCAGAGTTTAGGTATATCCCATCTGTAAATAAATTAATTAAAACTTGTGTAATTTGTATCGTATTTTGTAATAAAAATAATAGTATTTCGTACATCCCCGCTCACACATCAAGTATTTGGCGTCGCTGCAGGGGAGCGCTAAAATGCTATATTTTTTTATTTATATTTGTAAAAATATAATTAAAAAAAGAAAAAAAATATAGTTTGTTATATTATAAAGTAGTACGGGTGTAAGAGTGTAGTAGGAAGACTATTGTGAGAGACTATGTCAGTACACATATTACTCCATAATTGTAACAAGTCAAAAAGAAAAGAAAAAAAATAAAAAGAAGTCAAGACACATAATTCACCCAAAGGAATTATGTCAGTTAGCTACTTTTGAATTCAATTAAGAGATTCCTCGTCTTTTTTTTTTTTTTTTTTTTTTTTTTTTGTGTAATGTGTCCATATTTGGATATATGTGAAAGAGAATCTTCAATTCTCAAAATGCGACTTTGGGACTATGTATGTGTAAGATATAATACTTTAACAAAAAGCCGCTCGTTAGATTTTTTTTAAGTTAATTAGGGTTTAATATATTAACAATTATCTCTAGTTTAATATTAATTTGTAATATTAAGTTTTATTATTATTATTATTAATTATATAGATTAATATTTTTATATATATAATAATATATAAAAATAATATACTTTTTTATATTTTATATTTTTATCATTTTCTTGTATAATTTTCTTTAAAATTTTAGACGCTACATTTTTTTTTTAGTTTTTCGACTTTAGCTTTTCATCAAGTTTTTATATTTTGTACACGCGATTAAATTAATAGACGCCAATTTTCTGGTTCGTAGTAATAGTTGGATTTGTTAGTGACGAGTTGTGGATTTTCGATTTAAAGGGTCCTGGCTACCTGCTGCATCTTTTGGCTATTCGAAACGTGGGCAAAAGCGGAAAAGTTTATTAATTTGATAACTTATATAATTTTTAGTTTTATAACTAATAGAATAATTAGTAAATGCACCACATTGTAGCTAAAATTTGGTAATAAGTGTATAATGGAAAATCTTGAAAATATTTTAGAAACTCTTTCTAACATCAAAAATCAATTAAATCAATACTCTCAAACGAGTGTTGATGACAATTCGTTCGGTCAAACTTGGATCACGAATGATGAAACAATAACTGGTTGTGAAATCTGTGGAGAGTATCATTTAACATGGGAATGTTATTATTACGTTTCTATGGAAAATTATGCACCCATGGAACCTGAATGGAATGATTATGAGGAATACAATTCAAATTGGGATTATTCCCAAGAATATATCCAAACTCAACAACCAGAGGACGAGGAAAATTATGTGTCTGAAATTTTTTTAGATTATATGAAAATCAAACTCGAAGACATTAAACAAATAAGAGAGTTTGCAAATTGGCAAGCTGAAACTCTATCAGACTACACACCTGTTGATCTGAGGAGTCGTGTGCAAGAAAATCTCATATCATCGAATTTTGATGAATTCGAGAGCTCCGAAATCACCAATTATCCCGATGATACTTTTTATTCAGTTTTACCAATTTCACAACATATCGACGCATTTGCCTCTACCAACGAAATCATCGATCCATCAATGGATGAAGAAGAAGTAAGGGTGACAAATTGGTACTCTTGGAAAAATGATAACGTTGAAAATTTTACCCTCGAGACCAAAGTGATAGGACCGATAAGGACCGTTAATTAAGAAGAATTTGCTTCGATCCCGAAATTCACCATTCCACAACCTTCCAACCCAATATTCTCAATGGACGAGTCATCTACCGAAGATGAACTACGAGCTGTAATAGATATTGACACCTCGGATTTCACTCAATTGGGTAATAGAGGTGAAAACTTTGATCCCGAGAATAAACGAAAGGAAATGTTAGGAACTGTCCACCCTAAAGAAATATGTATGTCGGTGTATAACGATCCATTTGACCAAGAACCAGAAAAGAGATGCATCCATTTACTGAAAGCTACACTTAAAGAAGTCTAAACTTTAAACCCATTGATATATTATATACCACCCGAGATGTAAATAACTGGCTCACTATTTTAATTCGTGGAACTTATTCTACTGACTTCACATATCGTCAGCTAAGTGTGGGGAAGTCTAACCCCACTTAACGTTAAATTAGGGGTTCCGGTAAGTGCATAACTCGTTAATAAACATGCATGATAAGTTGGGGTAAAATACGCATTTTCAAAGATTAGCAAACAGTTCAGAAAAGCAACCATTTTTGAAGAAATACATGTGTGATAAAACAACAAAATGAATGAACGATGAGGCGCGCCATCTATCATTCGACGAGCTTTGTAATTACAAACTAGGTATTTTTAATCACTTTTCAACACTTATCACCCTCATGAATTTATAATTATAGTCTGATTTCATGCAAATGAGGGCAATGCATGATTTAAGTGTGGGGAAGGGTTATAAATTCTCTCGGGTTTATACTTGGCTTATTTTCTAAATATTATGAAAATTTGAAAAATTTTCAACTAAATGAATTCAAAATCTTGTTTATACATATTTATGAATGATAAAACTAGGTGTTAATACCGAAATTATTGTTACCCTAAAAAGAGGACATAAATTGAGAAACAACTAAAACGCTTGAATTTATTTATTAAGATATAAAAAGACGCATGAAAAAAGTCAAGTGTGGGGAGAATGTACCAAGTTATTCAATTAAAAACTATCTATCACATATTTTTGTAAAGTTATTGCAGGTGCTTTTGTTTTGGACTAAATTAACTGTTTTACCCGGTTTATTGTAATACATTTGAAAGAAAAGATGGATCTACACGATGAATCAATTCCATCATTAAAAGGAAGTAAAGTCTTCCAAAAATGAAATGCGCTTCTTGATTTAGGTCAAGAAGTTGTCATCCAGACCAGCTGTAGGTTGACGAAAAATCTAGAAAAGTCATCTCTAAAATCAGCAGGAAATCCACAGACCTCAGCATCAAACAGGGTCTCCAAGTGGTCAGGCTTATCCTAACCATGAGAGGATCTGTCTCGTAAAATGGGGAGGGCGCCGTGCAAATTATCTTGATAAGACTAATGAATCAGACCCCCAGAAAGGATAATCTCCTTAAAGATTAAAAATCAGCATTTAAGCCTGATATTACTCAATCCTTGAGATTGACCTTAAAGATTGAGAATTACAAACTCATGAAATTTGATGATATCTAAACTCGAGCTTGAACGAGAAAATATTTTGATCAAAAATTAAAACCGATTTGTTTTCTGAAAACCTATTTTCAATGCGTTCATTACTGTTGAACGTAAAATCCTAAGAATTCACCTAAATTCATTAGGTCACCTGAACCAAATCGGGTGTCAACCGTAAGAACGGTGGTTGCATAGCATGGTCGAAGACAGGACCTTGTGCCAGACCAAAAAATTATAGGGTGATCTTTACTATTTCTCCTACAAAGGATAGTAATCGCATCCGACACGTTGTGGGCCATGAACAAATGCATGTCATTAGACATTGCCTTAACAGTTACTTGTTCATCGCTTTCCTTTACAACCGGACGGTAGTTTACTGAAAGGTAATATACGGGACAAGTAAATTGGACGTGTTGCTTTCCTAATACAAGGTTAGCAAGTGGGTGACACAAAACTGCAAGTTTTGAGCTAAAATTTTAAAAATCTGAAACCCACACAACCCACAAAAACATTTTGCAAACACCGATAAAGGGTTAAATCAGAAAACTTGTCTAGGTTAAAAGCTAGCATGAATTTTCAAAAGATCAAAAGTTTTCATAAAGATCCAATTTCCTTAAGGATCTAAATTTTCATAGTCATGTGGGACTGTAAACCACATCGTTACTATCATTGTTTATACCGCCATATCAAAATCACTGATGTATAAAGTGTGAGAATAAAAAAGTGATTTGAGTGAAGTGTGATTTAATTTCAAGTTCTGTATTGCTTGAGGACAAGCAACGTTCAAGTGTGGGATATTTGATAGTGCTCCAAATGATCATATATTTAGTCGCAATATCCTTCCAATATGTAAAGTTTTTAGTTGTAATTGTTCTATTTTTAAGTTGTAATTGTTTATATTAAATAAGTGCGAAGACAAAAGAAGAAAACGAACATTTGAAGACGCAAACGTCCAAAATGCTCAAACATACAAGATACAATTCAAGTGGTTCAATTTATTGATGATCAACGTCTAAATATTGATAAAAGTACAAGTCGCGGAACGCAAAGTACAAGATATCTAAGCATACAAAAAGACGTTCAAAAATTCGGAACCGAGACATAAACCGAGCATCAGCGAGCGAGTCAACGGACCTAAAATTACAAGTCAACTATGCACAAGAATATAATATATATATATATATATATATATATATATATATATATATATATATATATATATATATTTATATATATATATAATTATAATTATATATATTATATTATATATTATAAAAATACAGCAGCCACGTTTTAAAAATGTTGGTGAGGTGGAAGGCGTACCTCCACTATCGCGGAGCTGCAGAGGGTAAAACCTCCACGATCGCGGAGCAGTCAAAATCAGAATTTGCCTATAAAAGGCACGAGCTTCTGTCGAATCCATTGCACCATCCCACACCAATTCAATCTCTCACTCTCTGATATATAGATAGTATTTATATATATTTATAATTTATAATATATATTAGTTTAGTTTTATATTAGTTAGTTTAGGTAATGTAACGGTTATTTTACGGGTTTTAAAGTCGGAGTTCTGTCCGTGTAACACTACGCGATAAATAATCATTGTAAGTTAAATTCTCATTTTTAAATTTATGTATCGTAACTAAGTTATTATTATGCTTATTTGAAACGAAGTAATTATGATGTTGGACTAAATATTAAGACGAGGTTATTGAACTTTGGACCATAATTAAGGTTTGGGCAAAAGACCGACACTTGTGAAAATTGGACTATTGACTATTAATAGATGGGGGTATTGTTTAATTGAGTGACAACTCATTGGCATCTGTCGAACCTATCTTCAAATTAATTAACCTAATAATTAATAATGATTATGGTTGTCCTATTTAGTGACGTTCATATGGAATCTGTTATAATCATTTAATTAATTATTTGGGTTGAGTAATTGATTATTCAAACTGATCAAGTGGATAAATTAATATTCATAATTAATTAAAACAGGGATGGATTACATACAGTGATAACTGGTGTAATTGTTGACAGAAGTGATAACTGCGTCACAGTTTAAATCCTTAATTAGTTGGAATATTTGACTTCGGGTATAAGGGTAATTTGACCAGGACTCTGGCACTTTATATTTATGACCGATGGACTATTATGGACAAAAACCAGATAGACGTATCAAATAAACCAGGACAAAAGATAATTAACCCAGAGTAATAAATTAAAATCAAAACGTCAAACATCATGATTACGGAAGTTTAAATAAGCATAATTATTTTATTTTATATTTTCTCGTACTTTTATTTATTGTCATTTTAATTATTGTTATTTATTTTATCGTTATTTAAATATCGTCATTTACTTTACGCTTGACTTAAAATATAAAATCGACAAACCGGTCATTAAACGGTAAACCCCCTTTTATATATTATTACTAATAATAATTATATATATTTTGTACAAATATAGTTGTTTAAAATATAGTGTAAAATAAGTCGTCTCCGTGTGGAACGAACCGGACTTACTAAAACTATACTACTCTACGATTAGGTACACTGCCTATAGTGTTGTAGCAGAGTTTAGGTATATCCCATCTGTAAATAAATTAATTAAAACTTGTGTAATTTGTATCGTAATTTGTAATAAAAATAATAGTATTTCGTACACCCCCGCTCACACATCACTTACCGTGGGCCCGACTAATGGGCCTTGATCCTGATCGAACACGTGTCCTGGAAGGTCGAACCACAACCGTTGGATTCGCGGCGTTTCATTTTTACAGCTGTAAAAAGTAATAATTGCTGACATCATCCGGTAGTTAAACCTAGGGGGACATGATTTGACGATTACGGCGTGTCAGTAATGATGACTTTTTATAGTATTTTATTTAATTTAGTTTGGTTACAATCAAAGTTAATCCGATTCCAACCAAATTGGGGGACTTAATGACGTACGTCCCGCCATAACCGTCACGTGCGACGCATGGCGTATTTCCTAGCTGGACACGTGTCTTCAGCTCCTGGCTAGATTACTGCTAAGTCAACTTTTAACCTCAAGCCACGATTGTCTCTGTGATACGCCACCCGTAGCGTACCGGTAATCATTTGACTTGGTTTGCTCGGCTACTTTCCCGTCCGATAAATTAGGAGAACGTGAAGTAGGTAGTGGGCATGATTAGAGGATTCCATGAGTGGTAATCGTGGGTTAGTTGGTTAATGGTGGTTATCCTTGGTAACCGTCATTGTATGCCTATAAATACTACTCATAATCACACATTTAAAGGACGATCAACAATTGCACTTACCACCGCTGATCACTCTTCTAAGCTCACCTTGGAGGCTCAGCAAAAGTCAATCACCACAACACCCCTCATACTCATCACGTTAACCGGAGAAAACCCTTCTGAATGTTAGTCATTTAAATTAATTGCACTCAGGTCAATTTTGGCTTGATCAGAATACTTCTTAAGTAATGTGTTATATATTAAAATTAACGTCCAAAGTTCCCCTTTACATGTGATTGAGACACCAATTAAAATTTTATTCATATTTGTTTATCCACACATTAATAGAATAGACTCTCTTATACATGTGAACTAGAAAGTGGCCGTTGGCTCACTTCGTTGGGCCAGAAAATTTGAGCCTACTAAACGAAGTTTGTTTAAAAAAAAAATTTTTTTTTTTATTGTAGCGGGTACTGTGCATTCGTGCCGGCTGTTATATATATTGTAAATAATAATAAAATTATATATATATATATATATATATATATATATATATATATATATATATATATATATATATATATGTATATATATATATATTAAAGAATAAATGGCATTAGAGCATATACTTTTAGTGGTCGTTGGCCCACTTCGTTGGGCCAGAAAATTTGAACCTACTAAACGAAGTTTGTAAAAAAAAAAAAAAAAATTACTAAAAAACTTACTGTAGCGGTACTGTAGTGGTACTGTAGCGGTACTGTTCATTCGTGCCGGCTGTTATATATATTGTAAATTATGTTTAATTATATCGAGTAGAATAATTTTTTGATATATCCTATACATTATTATAGATTATTTAAATCACATTTGTCAGAGTATAAAGTATTTAAATTTAAACAAGTTTTATATTAACCCATATATATGATAAATATGACATGTCATGTATGATATTGTTATATTTATTATAATTTATTATAATTTATTATAATTAAAAAATTGAATATGGTAACTATTTTAATAACTAAATATATGCTTAATATAATTATAAGTTTTACTAAAAATAAAAAACTGAGAAAATTTGTTGAAGTGACACGTAACAAAATTAATTAGAAGGTGACACATAAAATTATTGTCACGTACTTTATATAATGTATAGATAGATATAGATTTATTTAGTTTGAAAAGCAAGAAATTTATTAACACCAATACGTAATTACAGGAGCAACATACGGACCATAGACTAACATGAATGACCTATGAATCTCCTATGAAGACACCACACTTTAATTTTTACCGATCATTACAGTCTAATTTTATTATACTCGTTAAATCTCGCGAGCTTTTTAATCGTATGAATCTCCATTCAATCCAGAGTTATTGAACAAGATAAACTAACCCCAATCTTGACTTAGTTTTAGTTGATTCAATGATGCGAAATGATTTACATTGCACCTTTACTTTGAATGGGTAATTAATTATAAAAATCACAATGATTTATATATTGAACTATTAAATGTTAAATGCTATAGCTAGCTAGTTTTTGGTAAATATGTATCAACAAGCTATCGAGTTGTTTTAATTATACCTATATCTAAATGGTATAGTGGAAATGAATAGTCCTATTCATTTTTTCACTTTCACCAAACTTAACCCCTTACCTTTTAATTAAAATACAAATCGAACCCCCACTTTATACGTTTACTTTTCCCCAAATTTCACAAGCTTAACCCCCCACCTTTTATTAAAATACAAATCGAACTCCCACTTTACTAACTTTTTTTTTATTCATTTTCCCACTTTCACCAAACTTAACCCCTTAACTTTTAATTAAAATACAAATCGAACCCCCCACTTTATACGTTTATTTTTCCCCAAATTTCACAAGCTTAACCCCCCACCTTTTATTAAAATACAAATCGAACCCCCACTTTACTAACTTTTTTTTTACTAATATTCAATTTTCACAAACTTAACCCCCTAACTTTTATTAAAATACAAATCAAACCCCCACTTTATACGTAAAGTTTTTTCAAATTTCACAAACTTAACTCACTAACTTTTATTAAAATACAAATCGAACCCCCACTTTACTAACTTTTTCTTTTTAAAATAAAACCCGAACGCTAAAAGAAGCAACTTTCACAAAAGGAACAACCCTTCAATGTTATGTCGAAAAAAATTCTTTTTTACAAAATAGATCAAGTCTTTTTTTTTAACTCGCATTCAAAACGGAGCCCCAGCGCGAAGCGAGGGCTCCACAACTAGTTGTATCCATTCATGAAGTCATTGACCCTTCTTAAAGAAAAAGAAACATAAAGATGGCGTGCTCTTCTACACATTATTTGATAGACCCCATTCTCACTATATCATGTTTTACATCTTTTCATGATTCTCCACATAAAACTTTTGCATTCATTTTACTTTACCATTAAAATGCATTATGATTATAATGTCACAACTAGTAGATGTCTATATCAAAAATCAAAAACTAGGTTTAAAACACGTATATTATACAGCCATCGTAAGTAAAATGTAAATATATATGTAGCCATTGTTAATATAAAAGAGACGGAGACATACACAAGTATCATGTGACAAGTTCGATGTTGGGTTTGAAGATGTTAAACTAATAGAATGAAAAACAGTTGCTATGATGATCTTGTGGAACGCGAAATATAGCTCGAGAAACATGAGCCTGGAGTTTTTTTTGTAGAAGATCAATCCCTGGTGGTATTTTCGCGTTTGAAATCAGAATCTCGTGTTTAAAATCTCGCAAAACGCGAGGGTAGATCGAAAAATGGGAGATTTTTCGTATCCAGCAAGTTATTCGATTTTGGAAATGATTCATTTTTTTGCCCTATAAATTGTAACCATATTCTCAATGTATCTGTAGCACCTATGAAACTATCAATAAAAACTCTTAGTTTGGCCGTGGACTAAATCAATAGTAAGATTAAACGATTGGAAATAACCACGTTGAAATTCCATGTTATTTACGTTTCTTGCACCTAAATTGTTCGTTATCTTTGCGCGTTCTTTTCATTTATATGTTTGTTAGTCGGTGGGTGATAATTGAGGTTATCAGTTTCTTGTTTAGGGCTTACTAAAATTTCCTAACAAGTGGTATCAAAGCTTACATTGCGAGCGTTACTGGAACAATGGCAGATAATAACACGATTAAGATAGATAAGTTTGATGGGTCGGATTTTGTCTTCTGGAAGATGCAGAATGAAGATGTAATTTATTAGAAGGGCTTATATCAGCCGATCATTGGTAGTAAACTAGAAGATATGAAGAAGGAGGATTCAGATTTACTAGATAGGAAAGCACTTGGTGTAGTTCAGCTTCCTAGGGTCAAGAATATCAGCTACAACATCGTGGGTGAAACTACGACTGAAGGAGTGTTGACTGCGCTGTCCAACATGTACGAGAAACCCTCAGCTTTTAAATAAATTCTTCTTGATCAGGCAGCTATTTAACGCAAGGATGAAGGAAGGAGCTTGTGCAGCAGATCATGTAAACGAGTTTAACCTGATTTTGACTCGGTTAAAATTTGTTGGGGTTGAGTTTGAGGATGAGTTGGAAGCTTTGTTACTTTTGTCTTCGTTTCCCGAAATTTGGTCTGGAACGATTGCAACAATTAGTGGTGTAAGTAACTAGAGGGGGGTGAATAGTTACTTAATGGTTTCTTAAATTTTTTTCGAAATCTTTAGCTATTAAAAGATAAGTTTTAAGTGCGGAAGCGTTCGTGTTTGTTAATGCAAGTATGTAAAGAATGTAAGTGCACAAACACGAGGATTTATAGTGGTTCGGGAGGATGCTAACTAATCCTCCATTATCCACTCCCCAAATCTAAGAATTGAGACTTTTCTTCACTATGATACCCCAAACCCGGTGGAGTGTCCGGATACAACACTAGCTCCTCAATAAGTCGCTACTTATGAACCCTTACGTCCCTTTGAAGAATTCACAAACACCAAATGCTCTTACCACAAGATCCTAATACTCTAGCCTAGTGAAATCACAAATACCTTCTAGATCCCTTTAAGAATATAGCTCACAATTAAACTTATAGCTAAGCTTACAATCACTCATAGTTCTTCAATAGGTCACACCAACTTAATTCCCAATAGAATTGATCAACTTCCTAGATCCCTTTAAGGAAGTTGAATCATTAAGCAAGATAGTGTTTCCTATCATAAGAACTATCTAACTTCCTTGACCCCCTAAGGAAGTGTCTTACAAAGTAAACTTAAAGATAAAAATGATAAGTACAAAGTTTATATTTCAACTCTACTTAGTGTAAGTAGAATCTCTCTTTCTCTTTTCTAATCTCTCCCTAAATATGTGCTTGAGGCTTAAGAGATCAATTCATATGTATTTGATCGGAAAGAGATGGTCTTCTAGTTTGGCAAAGAGGTGTATTTATATTCCAAGAAAAACTTGACACACAAAATTGCGGTCTAAGCACGGTCGACCTTGCGCCTGACCGTGCAACTTCTGTCGGCATTTCAACATATCTGTTGGAGCTCCTTTTTATTTGAATTTTTGGCTTTTTTTACCTAATATAGAGCCTTCAAAATATGCTTAATACACCTAGAAGTTAACTCCATTACCCCTTTGATCTTGGACATATGCATGGAGGTTGACATGTGCTAGCTAAAGAGGAAAGTCCAATGTCCTTGACCATTGTCATTGATTTCCTAATAAGATAAATGCAGATTTTTGTCCCTTGACAAACCACTAACATCCAAACTTCATTACCCAAATCTTTAAACCCCTGTCTTCATGTTTGATGGAAGTATCTTGCCAATTGGAACCTTGTTACAACTCCATTGAACTAGTTTGAGAACACTTTGACTAGTTGCACTAATCACAAAGACACATCACTACATTCCAAACCTCATACCCATGTCTTCACCAACTTGTCTTTTCTTTGATGGAAGTATCTTGCTCTTTGGAACATTGTTACATCTCAAATGAACTAGTTTGAATCTAGTTGGAACTTACTCGGAAATTATTACAACAATTTACTAGTTCATAATTAATAACACATACATAAAAATGATACATAAGAGTCATGGAAGAGCACCTCTTTTGTTGGGACTTTTAGTGACCATCATTAGTATGTATTGAATGACATTTTTGTAATAAGATAAAAGTAAAACATTTTTTTGTTTAATCTTATTTGAGCTTAAAATATTATTAAGATGTCATTAGGTATGATTAGTAAAAATTAATGTCTTTTGGTTCAAAACTCTTTTGAAATCAAAGAAGGCAACTATTATAAGTATGTTTTAAAAAGTTTTGTAAATTATAGATGCCTCAATGTGGTCTAGCTAAAAGTAGTTGAATTCGGTTACAATGAAAACTGCAGTCGATGCATGGTCGACCGTGAGGTTGACCGCAGATTAGCAGTTTTAAAAAATGGTGCAGCTGTTGGTACATGGCATCCACGGTCGGACTCACGGTCACCCGTGGTGCAGCTGCATAGCAGTTTTACCAAGTTAATTATTTATGTATTGGTCTTTTGCTGGAGATGGTGTAGGATTATGAACTCATGTCTTCTTGCATGTGATTAAGCACTTATCTCTTTTGTGTCATCATCAAAATAAAGTGATTAACTTTTGAATATTATAATTGGATTATTAACCAACAAGTGGGTCATCCAGAACTACTAAGTTGAACTTTGAAGGGATCCGAGATTTAATTCTCAATTAAGGAATCAGGAGGAAGGATCCAATTAAAAATCTGGGTTCTCTTTTGAGTGCAGCAGCTAGAGGTAGAGGTAAAAATGGAAGCAGGGCAAGATCTAAGAGAGATCCATAACAGGTGAGAAACGTTGTATGTTGGAATTATTAGCAAGTCAGTCACTTTAGATCGCAGTGCTCGGTTTTGAAGGCGGGTAAGAACACATCGACGATGATTGAAGATGCTTTGATATGCTATGTGGAGTTTCTTGACGAATCTTGGGTTTTAGATTCGAGTGCCTTGTATCATGCGTCCCCGTACAAGAACGAGATGTTTAATTTCAGGTGGTATTCTAGAAAATGTTTGAATTGCGGATGGAAAATTACTTGATGATGTAGGTATTGGTGATCTTGCTATAAAACACTTTGATTATATTTGGATCTTTAGGAACCCGAGATTCATTCCCAAGCTCACGAAAAGGTTGATCTCGGTTGGGTAGCTGGATGATGAAAAGTGTCATGTTTTGTTTGGAGATCAAAAGTGTATAGTGTCTAGAGGCGGTCAGACCATTGCTTGCGGGGTTAAGAGGGGAACCATGTATATGGTTGAGATTCCTATTGAGGAACGGCTAGGTGCTCAAAATCCTAGCATGCTTGAACTTTCTGATTTTGTTAAGGGATCTTGGTTCAGTGGGAGCTCGAGAAAACATGAAACTAGTGGGAAATTGGGTTTTAGTGGGAGCACTGAAGCAACTAAACAAGTTAGTCGATTCGAAAGCACCAAAAATTTTAAGACTTCGTTTAGATCACCTCTAACGGAAACTATGTTGCAACTGATCGGAGAAGATGAACTGGATATTCTTGCGGCGGGAGTCACTGTTATTACTACATCTGTAAAGTGGGAGATAACTCGAGTTAAAGAATTGGGTTCGTCTAAATTTGTGTGAACGTATGTGGTCAGTATTCCAACGGTGAAAGGGAAAGCGGTAAGGTGGAAGATCAAGGATGTGGTGGTGTTTTCTCACGAGTACTTTGGTGGTTGTGTCCACTTGTTTGATTTGCTAGGCGGTTTATTATTTGTTGGAAAGTTAGATTGAGTAAATGTTATTTTGTACGAATGGATCACTTGGGTGATGGAGTTGAAAAAGTCGGGTCGGATTCTGACCCAGTATCTCACAGTCTAGTGAGATGATTTCCAGAAACATAGTGTAGTGACTCGAACTTTTCCATGTTTATATATATTAAATGAAATTGATATTTACATGATTAAGTGTTTCCAACATGTTAAGCAATCAAACTTGTTAAGACTTGATTAATTGAAATAGGTTTCATATAGACATTTGACCACCCAAGTTGACCGGCGATTCACGAACGTTAAAACTTGTAAAAACTATATGATGACATATATATGGATATATATGGTTATATATATATATATATATATATATATATATATATATATATATATATATATATATATATATATATATATATATAGTTAACATGATAGTATGATATGTAAGTATCTCACTAGGTATATTAACAATGAGTGATATACATAAAAATGAGTTTATTGAATTAAGAAACTCGAAACGATATATATAACGATTATCGTTATAACAACGTCGTACTAAATACCTATGAATCATATTAATATATTGATACACTATGATAAACATGATAAATGATAAGTAAACATATCATTAAGTGTATTAACAATGAACTACATATGTAAAAACAAGACTACTAACTTAAGGATTTCGAAACGAGACATATATGTGACGATTATCGTTGTAACGACATTTAAATGTATATATATCATATGATAATGTAATAATTTAACATCTCATTAGATATAATAAACAATGTGTTAACAACATTTAACAAAATCATTAACTTAAAGGTTTCAAAACAACACTTATATGTAACGACTAACGATGACTTAACGACTCAGTTAAAATGTATATACATGTAGTGTTTTAATATGTATTCATACACTTTTAAAAGACTTCAAGACACTTATTAAAGTACTTCTACTTAACAAAAATGCTTACAATTACATCCTCGTTCATTTTCATCAACAATTCTACTCGTATGCACCCGTATTCGTACTTGTACAATACCCAGCTTCTAAATGTATTTACTATTGGTATATACACTTCAATGATCAGCTCTTAGCAGCCCTTGTGAGTCACCTAACACATGTAGGAACCATCATTTCACATCTAGCAAGAAATATCTAGCAAAACAACAAACTAATGGAGACTATATGACACCATACAATTCACGTTTTCTAACACTCTCACAAACACTTTCACTTTTCAATTTTTATGCATCAAAATAAACTCTCTCAAGTGTTCTTCCATTGTTCTAAGTGTTCTTCATCATCTTTAACAAAATCTAGCTCAATCTAGTTCATAAATGAATACATAAACCAAGTTATAAAACAACTACTCAAGAATACACCAACAACACTTCCAAGTTTGCTAGCTTACTTCCAATCTTGAAAATCCACTTTGAGTGATCATCCAACCTCAAGAAATCTTTCTTATTTACAGTAAGATATCTTTCTAATACAAGGTAATACTCATATTCAAACTTTGATTCAATTTCTATAACTATAACAATCTTATTTCGAGTGGAAATCTTACTTAAACTTGTTTTCGTGTCATGATTCTACTTCAAGAACTTTCAAGCCATCCAAGGATCCTTTGAAGCTAGATATATTTTTCTCATTTCCAGTAGGTTTATCCACAAAAATTGAGGTAGTAATGATGTTCATAACATCATTTGAATCATATATATAAAACTATCTTATTCGAAGGTTTAAACTTGTAATCACTAGAACATAGTTTAGTTAATTCTAAACTTGTTCGCAAACAAAAGTTAATCCTTCTAACTTGACTTTTAAAATCAACTAGACACATGTTCTATATCTTTATTATATGCTAACTTAATGATTTAAAACCTGAAAACACGAAAAACACCGTAAAACCGGACATACGCCGTCGTAGTAAACACTGCGGGCTGTTTTGGGTTAGTTAATTAAAAACCATGATAAACTTTTGATTTAAAAGCTATTATTCTGGGAAAATGATTTTTCTTATGAACATGAAACTATATCCAAAAATCATGGTTAAACTCAAAGTGGAAGTATGTTCTCCAATATGATCATCTAGACGTCGTTCTTTCGACTGAAATGACTACCTTTACAAAAATGACTTGTAACCTGTATTTCTGACTATAAACTTATACTTTTTCTATTTAGATTCATAAACTTAAGTTCAATATGAAACCATAGCAACTTGAATCACTTAAAACGGATTTACAACGAAGAAGTTATGGGTAAAACAAGATTGGATAATTTTGCTTGTTGTAGCTACGTGAAAATTGATAACAAATCTATATTAATCATATCCTAGCTAACTTATATTGTATTATACATGTATTCTAATATATTATGTAATCTTGGAATACCATAGACACGTATGCAAATGTTTTGACATATCATATCGACCCATGTATATATATTATTTGGAACAACCATAGACACTCTATATGCAGTAATGTTTGAGTTAGCTATACAGGGTTGAGGTTGATTCCAAAAATATATATATATACTTTGAGTTGTGATCTAGCCTGAGACGTGTATACACTGGGTCGTGGATTGATTCAAGATAATATATATCGATTTATTTCTGTACATCTAACTGTGGACAACTAGTTGTAGGTTACTAACGAGAACAGCTGACTTAATAAACTTAAAACAGTAAAACGTATTAAAAATGTTGTAAATATATTTTGAACATACTTTGATATATATGTACATATTTGTTATAGGTTCGTGAATCGACCAGTGGCCAAGTCTTACTTCCCGACGAAGTAAAAATCTGTGAAAGTGAGTTATAGTTCCACTTTTAAAATCTAATATTTTTGGGATGAGAATACATACAGTTTTATAAATTTTTTACGAAATAGACACAAATAAACGAAACTACATTATATGGGTGAATGATCGAATCCGAATATGCCCCTTTTGATTGGTACCCTAAGAATTAGTAAACCGATCTACTAATTGACGCAAATCCTAAAGATAGATCTATTGGGCCTAACGAACCCCATCCAAAGTACCGGATGCTTTAGTACTTCGAATTCGTTTTTATCATGTCCGATGGATTTCCCAGAATGATAGGGGATATTCTTATATGCATCTTGTTAATGTCGGTTGCCAGGTGTTCACCATATGAATAATTTTTATCTCTATGTATGGGATGTATATTGAAATATGAAATCTTGTGGTCTATTATTACGATTTGATAAATATATAGGTTAAACCTATAACTCACCAACACTTTTGTTGACGTTTAAAGCATGTTTATTCTCAGATGATTATTAAGAGCTTCCGCTGTTGCATGCTAAAATATGGACAAGATTTGGTGTCATAATGCTTGTATAATATTGTTTAAAACTGCATTCGAGATTTATTTGTTGTAACATATTAATATTGTAAACCAATATGTATTGGTAGTGTGTAAGTGTGATATTTTTAGATTATCATTTCTTGATAATCTAGGTGGTGTCCTTTTAACCTTGTCAATGAAATAAAGGTTATGGTTTGTTTTAAAAATGAATGCAGTCTTTGAAAAATGTCTCATATAGAGGTCAAAACCTCGCAAAGAGATCAATTAATATGAAATGTTTATAATCGATATGAACGGGACATTTCAGTTGGTATCCGAGCGTTGGACTTAGAGAACCAGAAATTTGCATTAGTGTGTCTTATCGATTTTGTTAGGATACATTAGTGAGTCTGGACTTCGACCGTGTTTTTCTTTAAAAACGATTGCTTAACACTTTTGTTGAAAACTATATATTATTAACATGAAAATATTATGTGATATATTAATCTCTTAACATGTTTGATATTGTGTGATAGATGTCTACCTCTAGTACAAATCTCATCGACTCGCCTAATAATAATGAAGAGTCGAATATATTTTGGGAAGATTCACAAATTCCCGAAGAGGAACCGGAAGAGGAGGAACCGGAAGAAGAGGAACTGGAAGAGGAGGAACCGGAAGAGGAGGAACCGGAAGAAGAAGAGGTTCCGGAAGAATAAATATTAATACCTACAGTAAATCGATTAAATAAAAGAAAATCCTCAACCAACGGACCAAAGTTAATAATGGTCAATGGTGTTTCCGCCGAGGAAGCAAAATATTGGGAAGATTACCAATTTTCCGATGAATCGGATCCCGATGAGGATTCCGATGATGTTATAGAAATTACCTCGATCCAAATTAATAAAGCAAAAGAAAATAATAAGGGAAAATGTATAAAAATAGAGAAACCTGATTCCAACCCCGATGAACTTTATATGTATCGGCAACATTCGTATTTCCTAAATTGTAACAATAACCCGGGAACCTCTAAACCACCAGGTTTTTCTAAACCACTGTGGAAAACGACGGCTCGTAATAGAGGAACACCATATATCCCTAGAAAATTAGGAAAACGAACTAAGTCCGAAGAAGAAGAAACCAGTGATTCAGATTAGAGGGTTGTAATCATGTTGTGTAATATATGTATCGTAGTGTGCTTGTACTTTTATGTTCTATGTAAAAATTGCTTGTATTGTCTGTTAATTATCTTTTACGAATCTAATCCTTGTCTATTTTACAATATAAAAACGCAAAATGGATGTTAAGGGTAGACAACCGAATATTTTAGAAGACCTACCAGAGGATATGATTGATGAAATCTTGTCTAGAGTCGGTCAGAATTCATCAGCACAATTAGTTATGGCGAAATTAACTTGTCAAACATTTGAAAGACTTTCCAAAAATGCCTTAGTTTATAAAAGGCTTTCCTTTGATAGGTGGGGTATATCACATTGGGGAGACTGTAAGTTACGCCGTGTTTTCTTTAAAGCGTTAAATGTGGGGAACCCAAATGCAATTTTACGCTACGGGTTAAGAACCTATTTTGACTCAACATATCCCAACATAGGATTTCGTGAGTTAGAAAGAGCTTCTAACATGCAACATAAAGAAGCATGTAATGCTTACGGGTTAGTGATGTTCGCTTCTTATCAAAGTGAGAAAAAGAACATCGGATTACAACTTTTAAATAAAACCTTCCCACAAGTGACGGATTCAGTAGTTGGGGAGAGAAACAAGGTTTTTAGATTATTCGGGGCTGTTGGACATTACGAAACCCTCGTCCTTTTGACGATATTACAACATGTTGTCTAGCCAACGATCATAACGGTTACTTTCCACAAGGCCAAGGATGGGAAGTAGTCTTAGTAAAACCAGAATGCATGACATGTTTCTGGACTTATGAATTGCGTGTTTTTATTGCTTTTGCTGAACGACTTGCGTATTAACTAGATTTATCTTCAAAACTGTCTTGTATCAAAGTGTGCTATATTTCATGTTATATGTAATATAGCGGAATTGTAAGTTTGAAGAATATTTGAATGTGATATATTATTATAATCAGTTTTTCATATGGAATTGTAGTAGTTGAATTATATATTAGCTACTAAGTATGAACTTAACGGGTAGGTAGTACCCGAATAAAATGCTAATATGAAGAAAAAGCTTTTATAAATGAGTTCATATTATGCTATGAAATACTATTAGCTACTCTTAATATTCTGTATGATTAACTCGATTCAGTTGACTATTTTGAAGGAAATGGCACTGACTACTCGACACACCATGAATATGAGCGAAGAGGAATTTCGTACCTTTTTTGCTGCAAACATAGCCGCAGTACAGGCTGCACTACATACCAACAATAACTCTGAATCTAGCAATGCAGTTAACGGCGCAAGAAATCGTGTAGGATGCTCCTACAAAGAATTCACTGCCTGCAAACCTTTGGAATTTGATGGAACCGAAGGACCAATTGGATTGAAACGGTGGACCAAGAAGGTCGAATCAGTGTTTGCCATAAGTAAGTGTACTGAAGAGGACAAAGTTAAGTACGCTACGCATACCTTCACAGGTACTGCGTTAATGTGGTGGAACACCTATCTGGAACAGGTAGGACAAAATGTTGCTTACACACTACCGTGGTCGGCATTCAAGCAATTGATGAACAAGCAATACCGTCCTAGAAATGAGGTCAATAAGCTCAAGGTAGAGCTTAGAGAGTTACGAACACAAGGGTTCGACATTACCACGTATGAACGACGATTCACAGAGTTGTGCCTATTGTGTCCGGGAGTGTTCGAAGATGACGAAGAGTAGATCGACGTGTTTGTAAAAGGGTTACCAGTAAGGATTCAAGAAGATGTGAGTTCACATGAGCCCGCTTCCATACAAAAGGCAAGTCGAATGGCTCATAAACTCATAAATCAGATTGAGGGAAGAATTAAAGAGCAGGCGGCTGAAGAAGCCAACACGAAACAACTCAAGAGGAAGTGGGAGGGAAACGGTGACAAGAGTCACCAGTACAACAACAATAACAATTACAACCATAATCGCAACAACTATCCCAACAACCGCAACAACAATCGCAACAATAACCGCAATCCTAACAATAACTACAACAAACGTCCCAACAACAACAACAACAACAACTACAACAATCGTTTCAACAACAATAACAATCCCAACAACAACCTCAATAACAACAACGGCAATAAAAACCAAAATCAGCCATGTCATAGGTGTGAAGAAAATCACCCGGGGTTTTGCACGACATTTTGCAACAGGTGTAAAAGAAATGGTCATAGCACGACAAAGTGTGAGGTCTACGGACCAAGGTTTAACAGAAATAAAGGAACAAATAGTGTCGAAACAAGTAATGCCGGAACAAATAGTGTCGGGGCAAGTAATACCACCGCTGTTTGTTATAAATGTGGAAAACTGGGCCAAATTATTAGAAATTTCCCGAAGCAGGGGAATACTAATGGGCAGGGTCGTGGAAGAGTTTTCAATATTAATGCGGCAGAAGCACAGGAAGACCCGGAGCTTGTTATGTAGTGACCCGAACTTTTCCATGTTTATATATATTAATTGAGATTGATATTTACATGATTAAATATTTCCAACATGTTAAGCAATCAAACTTGTTAAGACTTGATTAATTGAAATATGTTTCATATAGACAATTGACCACCCAAGTTGACCGGCGATTCACGAACGTTAAAACTTGTAAAAACGACATGACGATATATATATGGATATACATATGGTTAACATGAGATTATGATAAGTAAGTATCTCCATAAGTATATTAACAATGAGTTATATACATATAAACAAGACTACTAACTTAAGGATTTCGAAACGAGACATATATGTAACGATTATCGTTGTAACGACATTTAAATATATATATATCATATTAAGATATATTAATATATCATAATATCATGATAATATAATAATTAAACATCTCATTAGATATAATAAACAATGGGTTAACAACATTAATTGAGATCGTTAACTTAAAGGTTTCAAAACAACACTTACATGTAACGACTAACGATGACTTAACGACTCAGTTAAAATGTATATACCTGTAGTGTATTTAGATGTATTAAAATACTTTTGGAAGACTTCAAGACATATATCAAAACACTCATACTTAACGAAAATGGTTACAGTTACTTTTCCATTTTTTTCTTTCATCAAGAATTCTAGTCGTATTCTTACCCGTATTATACACAGCTTCAAAACGTACTTACTATGAGTATATACCAATAGGAACTAGCATGGGATTCCACTCTTGATTATGTCATGTATGACTAATCAATTTTAACTTCTACCATGAGCTAGTCAACTAACTAGAACTCCTTTTAACCCCACTCACCACTCACCAATTACGACTCATCATTCACTCCATTTCACTTCCAATTCTCTTTTTAATTCTCTCTCAACACACACACACACACACTATTATGAACGTATTTTTCCAGTAGTTAATCATCATCTTCATCAAAAATCACTTCAAGAATCAAGCTATAATCATCATAGGAAGAACACTTCAAGAACACTTCAAAAATCCCTTCAAGTTTACTAATTTACTTCCAAGCTTTCTAATCCATTCCAAGTAATCATATAAGATCAAGAAACCTTTGTTATATACAGTAGGTTATCTTTCTTATTCAAGGTAATATTCATATTCAAACTTTTATTCAATTTCTATAACTATAAACTATCTTAATTCGAGTAAAAATCTTACTTGAACTTGTTTTTATGTCATGATCCTACTTCAAGAACTTTCAAGCCATCCAAGATCCTTTGAAGCTAGATCATTTCTTGTCACTTCCAGTAGGTTTACCTACTAAACTTGAGGTAGTAATGATGTTCATAACATCATTCGATTCATATATATAAAACTATCTTATTCGAAGGTTTAAACTCGTAATCACTAGAACATAGTTTAGTTAATTCTAAACTTGTTCGCAAACAAAAGTTAATCCTTATAACTTGACTTTTAAAATTAACTACACACATGTTCTATATCTATATGATATGCTAACTTAATGATTTAAAACCTGGAAACACGAAAAACACCGTAAAACCGGATTTACGCGGTCGTAGTAACACCGCGGGCTGTTTTGGGTTAGTTAATTAAAAACTATGATAAACTTTGATTTAAAAGTTGTTATTCTGAGAAAATGATTTTTATTATGAACATTATCCAAAAATTATGGTTAAACTCAAAGTGGAAGTATGTTTTCTAAAATGGTCATCTAGACGTCGTTCTTTCGACTGAAATGACTACCTTTACAAAAACGACTTGTAACTTATTTTGCCGACTATAAACCTATAATTTTTCTGTTTAGATTCATAAAATAGAGTTCAATATGAAACCATAGCAATTTGATTCACTCAAAACGGATTTAAAATGAAGAAGTTATGGGTAAAACAAGATTGGATAATTTTTCTCATTTTAGCTACGTGAAAATTGGTAACAAATCTATTCCAACCATAACTTAATCAACTTGTATTGTATATTATGTAATCTTGAGATACCATAGACACGTATACAATGTTTCGACCTATCATGTCGACACATCTATATATATTTCGGAACAACCATAGACACTCTATATGTGAATGTTGGAGTTAGCTATACAGGGTTGAGGTTGATTCCAAAATATATATAGTTTGAGTTGTGATCAATACTGAGATACGTATACACTGGGTCGTGGATTGATTCAAGATAATATTTATCGATTTATTTCTGTACATCTAACTGTGGACAACTAGTTGTAGGTTACTAACGAGGACAGCTGACTTAATAAACTTAAAACATCAAAATATATTAAAAGTGTTGTAAATATATTTTAAACATACTTTGATATATATGTATATATTGTTATAGGTTCGTGAATCAACCAGTGGCCAAGTCTAACTTCCCGACGAAGTAAAAATATGTGAAAGTGAGTTATAGTCCCACTTTTAAAATCTAATATTTTTGGGATGAGAATACATGCAGGTTTTATAAATGATTTACAAAATAGACACAAGTACGTGAAACTACATTCTATGGTTGAATTATCGAAATCGAATATGCCCCTTTTTATTAAGTCTGGTAATCTAAGAATTAGGGAACAGACACCCTAATTGACGCGAATCCTAAAGATAGATCTATTGGGCCTAACAAACCCCATCCAAAGTACCGGATGCTTTAGTACTTCGAAATTTATATCATATCCGAAGGGTGTCCCGGAATGATGGGGATATTCTTATATATGCATCTTGTTAATGTCGGTTACCAGGTGTTCACCATATGAATGATTTTTATCTCTATGTATGGGATGTGTATTGAAATATGAAATCTTGTGGTCTATTATTATGATTTGATATATATAGGTTAAACCTATAACTCACCAACATTTTTGTTGACGTTTTAAGCATGTTTATTCTCAGGTGATTATTAAGAGCTTCCGCTGTCGCATACTTAAATAAGGACGAGATTTGGAGTCCATGCTTGTATGATATTGTGTAAAAACTGCATTCAAGAAACTTATTTTGTTGTAACATATTTGTATTGTAAACCATTATGTAATGGTCGTGTGTAAACAGGATATTTTAGATTATCATTATTTGATAATCTACGTAAATCTTTTTAAACCTTTATTGATGAAATAAAGGTTATGGTTTGTTTTAAAATGAATGCAGTCTTTGAAAAACGTCTCATATAGAGGTCAAAACCTCGCAACGAAATCAATTAATATGGAACGTTTTTAATCAATAAGAACGAGACATTTCATGTTACGGGTACGTTTCTTATTGACGATAAATCTGCTTATGTTTTATTTGATTCGGGTGCGGATAGAAGTTATATGAGTAGAGATTTTTGTGCTTAATTAAATTGCCCATTAACGCCTTTGGATAATAAACTTTTACTCTAATTAGCAAACGGTAAATTAATTTTAGCAGATAATATATGTCGGGATAGAGAAATTAAACTGGGTGATGAAATGTTTAAGATTGATTTAATACCAGTCGAGTTAGGGAGTTTTGATACAATAATTGGCATGGACTGGTTGAAGAAGGTAAGAGCAGAGGTCGTTTGTTACAAAAATGCAATTCGCATTATGCGTGAAAAAGGAAAACCTTTAATGGTGTACGGAGAAAAGAACAACGCGAAGTTAAATCTTATTAGTAGTTTGAAGGCGCAAAAACTAACAAGAAAAGGTTGTTACGTCATTCTAGCACACATCGAGGAAGTTAAACCTGAAGAAAAGAACATCAGTGATGTTCCCGTCGCAAAAGAATTTCCCGATGTATTTCTGAAAGAATTACCGGGATTACCCCTACATCGATCCGTTGAATTTCAAATAGACCTTGTACCAGGAGCTGCACCAATAGCTCGTGCTCCATACAGACTCGCACCCAATGAAATGAAAGAATTACAAATTCAGTTACAGGAACTTTTAGAGCGTGGTTTCATTCGACCAAGTACATCACCATGGGGAGCTCCTGTTCTGTTTGTCAAGAAGAAAGATGGTACATTCAGGTTGTGTTTCGACTACCGAGAGTTGAACAAACTTACCATCAAGAACCGTTACCCATTACCGAGAATCGATGACTTATTTGATCAACTACAAGGCTCGTCGATTTATTCGAAGATCGATTTACGTTCTGGATATCATCAAATGTGGGTGAAGGAGGATGATATTCCGAAGACTGCTTTTAGGATGCGTTACGGTCATTACGAGTTTATAGTTATGCCGTTTGGATTGACTAACGCACCCGCTGTGTTCATGGACCTCATGAACCGAGTGTGTGGGTTATATCTTGACAAGTTTGTCATTGTTTTCATCGATGACATACTTATTTACTTGAAGAATTATCAAGAGCACGAAGAACATTTGAGAAAAGTGCTAGAGTTGCTGAGAAAAGAAAAACTGTACGCTAAGTTTTCAAAGTGTGCATTTTGGTTGGAAGAAGTTCAATTCCTCGGTCATATAGTGAACAAAGAAGGTATTCAGGTGGATCCAGTAAAGATTGAAACCGTTGAAAAGTGGGAAACCCCGAAAACTCCGAAACACATACATCAAATTTTAGGGCTGGCTGGTTATTACAGGAGATTCATCCAAGATTTTTCCAAAATAGCAAAACCCTTGACTGCATTAACACATAAAGGGAAGAAATTTGAATGGAAGGATGAACAAGAGAAAGCGTTTCAATTGTTGAAGAAAAAGTTAACTACGGCACCTATATTGTCATTACCTGAAGGGAATGATGATTTTGTGATATATTGTGACGCCTCAAAGCAAGGTCTCAGTTGTGTATTAATGCAAAGAACAAAGGTAATTGCTTATACATCTAGGAAATTGAAGATTCACGAGCAGAATTATAGGACGCGTGATTTGGAATTAGGCGCGGTTGTTTTTGCATTAAAGACTTGGAGGCACTACTTATATGGGGTCAAAAGTATTATATATATCGACCATAAAAGTCTTCAACACATATTTAATCAGAAACAACTGAACATGAGGCAGCGCAGGTGGATTGAATTGTTTAATGATTACGACTTTGAGATTCATTACCACCCGGGGAAGGCAAATGTGGTAGCCAATGCCTTGAGTAGAAAAGACATAGAACCCATTCGAGTAAAAGCTATGAATATAATGATTCACACTAATCTTACTACTCAAATAAAGGAGGCGCAACAAGGAGTTTTAAAAGAGGAAAATTTAAAGGAAGAAATACCCAAAGGATCGGAGAAGCATATTAATATTCGGGAAGACGGAACCCGGTATAGGGCTGAAAGAATTTGGGTACCAAAATTTGGAGATATGAGAGAAATGGTACTTAGAGAAGCTCATAAAACCAGATACTCAATACATCCTGGAGCGGGGAAGATGTACAAGGATCTCAAGAAACATTTTTGGTGGTCGGGTATGAAAGCCAATGTTGCTAAATACGTAGGAGAATGTTTGACGTGTTCTAAGGTCAAAGCTGAGCATCAGAAACCATCAGGTCTACTTCAACAACCCGAAATCTAGAAATGGAAATGGGAAAACATTACCATAGATTTCATCACTAAATTGCCAAGGACTGCAAGTGGTTTTGATACTATTTGGGTAATAGTTGATCATCTCACTAAATCAGCACACTTCCTGCCAATAAGAGAAGATGACAAGATGGAGAAGTTAGCACGACTGTATTTGAAGGAAGTCGTCTCCAGACATGGAATACCAATCTCTATTATCTCTGATAGGGATGGCAGATTTATTTCAAGATTCTGGCAGATATTAGAGCAAGCATTAGGAACTCGTATAGACATGAGTACTGCCTATCATCCACAAACTGATGGGCAGAGCGAAAGGACGATACAAATGCTTGAAGACATGCTACGAGCATGTGTTATTGATTTCGGAAACAATTGGGATCGACATTTACCGTTAGCAAAATTTTCCTACAATAACAGTTACCACTCGAGCATTGAAATGGCGCCGTTTGAGGCACTTTATGGTAGAAAGTGCAGGTCTCCGAATTGTTGGAGTGAAGTGGGGGATAGACAAATTACGGGTCCAGAAATTATTCAAGAAACTACAGAGAAAATCATTCAAATTCAACAACGGTTGAAAACCTCCCAAAGTTGACAAAAGAGCTATGCAGACAGTAAGAGAAAAGATATAGAATTTGAAATTGGGGAGATGGTCATGCTTAAGGTTTCACCTTGGAAAGGTGTTGTTCGATTTGGTAAACGAGGGAAATTAAATCCAAGGTATATTGGACCATTCAAGATTATTGATCGTGTCGGACCAGTAGCTTACCGACTTGAGTTACCTCAATAACTCGCGGCTGTACATAACACTTTCCACGTATCGAATTTGAAAAATATTTTTCTAAAGAAGATCTCACTATTCCGTTAGATGAAATCTAAATCATCGAAAAACTTCAATTCATCGAAGAACCCGTCGAAATAATGGATCGTGAGGTTAAAAGACTTACGCAAAACAAGATACCAATTGTTAATGAAAGGACCCGTTCATATACATTATAAACGATTCACAATAGTTGATTACATTGCGAGGTATTTGACCTCTATATGATACATTTTACAAACATTGCATTCGTTTTTAAAAGACAATCTTTCTTTACATCGAAAATTGACAGGCATGCATACCATTTCATAATATCCACTATCCAACTATAAATTGATTTAATAATAATCTTTGATGAACTCAATGACTCGAATGCAACGTTCTTCGAAATATGCTATGAAAGACTCCAAGTAATATCTTTAAAATGAGCAAATGCACAGCGGAAGATTTCTTTAACACCTGAGAATAAACATGCTTTAAAGTGTTAACCAAAAGGTTGGTAAGTTCATTAGTTTATCATAATCATTTATTTCTATCATTTTAATAGACCACAAGAATTTCATTTCCAGTTCTCATAAATATACGTCCCATGCATAGAGACAAAAATAATCATTCATATGGTGAACACCTGGTAACCGACATTAACTAGATACATATAAGAATATCCCCTATCATTCCGGGATCCTCCTTCGGACATGATATAAATTTCGAAGTACTAAAGCATCCGGTACTTTGGATGGGGTTTGTTAGGCCCAATAGATCTATCTTTAGGATTCGCGTCAATTAGGGTGTCTGTTCCCTAATTCTTAGATTACCAGACTTTAATAAAAAGGGGCATATTCGATTTCGATAATTCAACCATAGAATGTAGTTTCAATTACTTGTGTCTATTTCGTCAAACATTTATAAAAGCGCATGTATTCTCAGTCCCAAAAATATAAAGGGTAAAAAGGCAAATGAAACTCACCATACTGTATTTCGTAGTAAAAATACATATAACGTCATTGAACAAGTGCAAGGTTGGCCTCGGATTCACGAACCTAAATTAATATTATATATTTATTTGTTGGTCAATATTTGTCTAACAAATTAGGTCAAGTCATAGTGTACCACAATCCTAATGCTCGAGACTAATATGCAAAAGTCAACAAAAGTAAATTTGACTAAAAATAATTTCCAAAAATCTATACATGATTAATATATAGTTTAAATATCGTCGTTTTATATTTTTAAATATTTTTAAAAGATTTATTAGAGCAAATAATATAATTTATTTATTAATAAATAAAATTTTATATTAAATTTATATAATAAAATATACTTTTATATATATTTAAGTAATAAAATTTATAGGGTTCATTTAATATCATAAAGATAATATGATAGGTATTATTAAAGTAAGTTATTACACGTAGTAAAATATGTTTGTATCACATATTTATTTGATAAAATAATATCTATAATGATAGTAAGTAAAAGTTGTATTATTTTGTAATAATAATTATTATTAGAAAAATATCAATATTTATAATTACTAAGATGATATTATGATAAAACGATAATTCTAATTATGATAACTTTAATATTTACGATAATTTTTAATATTATCTTTAAAATAATAATTCTATTTAAAATAATAATAATAATGATATTTTATAGTAACAATGACATTTCTATTAAAATGATAATTTTTATTAAAATGATAGTTTTAATACTAACGATACTTTTAATAATAATAGTAATGATAAAAATAATAAGAACGATAATTTTATCTAAATCAATATCTTATAATATTTTAATTTCATCATGAAACTCTTACCCATTATTTCCTAATCGTTTCGTTTAATAGCTTTTAATCGTCTTTTATATCGTGTTCATAATAATGATAATAATAGTAATCAAAATAATTAGGTGTTACAAATATTTGTTTTAATTACACTAATATTAATAATGATAGTTACTATAACATTATTAACGATAATACTAATAATTATCTTAATGATAATATAGTAATAATAATAATAACAATAACAATAACTATTTTTAAATAATGATATATATATTAATAATGATAATAATAATAATACCAATAATAATAATAATAATAATTGGATAATAATAATAATACTAATTATAACTTTAACGATAATAACGATAGTAATAAAAAAAAATAACAATTTTTAATGATAAATCCCTTTTATTGATAAAGATAATAATAATGATAATAATAAGATAAAACTAGAACGAAGATAAAAATGACGATAATAATAATCATTTTTAATAAAAATATCGAAAATTCAATTGATTATAACTTCTAATCCGTTCATCGAAACCATTCGATATCTAAAGGAAAAGTTCTTAATTTTTCGCTAGCTTTCTAAGGACATGCATATCTTATACCTTATCTCAACCGCAAGTGTAATTAATTCAAGATTCAACCTAACATGTCTAAGGTCAATATCAAAAGTACAAGCATGCATAATCCTAAATACTCGAGCACTAGTCAGGGATACACTATTAGTATGTAAAAGTTAAATTATGAGTACTCACGTATCAATATTGAGATTCAATATTGCAGGAAAGGTACGTAGACGCAACGGAAATGATAAACACTATATTGACCTCACGAGCATACCCATGAACCATACTCAATCACCTCCATAGCTATAACCCATAATTTCCTTAATCCTATCCCACTCGAAAAACAATTTCGAAATCACTCGGACAGCACTCCGTCGTAATATTTTATGTATACTAATAATATCTTGAAATAATACGGAGTAAATATATATATGTAAATCGATTGAGAGAGTTTAGAGAAAAATATTTTCAAGTTTCTATGAAATAATGAAACCTATTGAATTCTATTTATAATAGATTTTTGAATTATTAAAGTGAATTATTAAAGTATGAATTATTAAAGTGAATTATTAAAGTATGAATTATTAAAATGAATTATTAAAGTATGAATTATTAAAGTGAATTATTAAAGTATGAATTATTAAAGTGAATTATTAAAGTATGAATTATTAAAGTGAATTATTAAAGTTAAAGTAAAGTAAAAATAAAGTAAAGGTAAAGTTTAAGTATAGTAAAAGTATAAAACTACATAATATGTATAATACGCGTATAAATATATATAATATTAATTTAAATCATTATATATATTTAATAAAATAAAATATAAATATCGTTATCTTTATCATACTAGTTAAGTAATGAGTTGTCAAAAGTGGTTCTAGATATTTATAAAAGTTATATACGTTTTAATAATAAAGTTCTTTTTAAACTGAAAACATTTTTGTACGTTTGAAACTAAATAGATCAATCGAGTCTTTATGAGATTCAATCTTCCACTATCCTTTGTCTAGTTCTCAATGATTAACAATTTGTTCTTATTTATAAATCACTTTACCATTTTCCGAATATTGTTAAAATAGAAAGATTTCTCAAATCAACGTGGGCCTTTCAACAGAGACTTGTAATCATAATTCAATATATTTGATAATTCAATCATTTGATCTTATCTTCTAATTCCATTGATAAACATTTTGAAATAGATACAATCATATAAAGTATTTAATCTAATATTTTATTTACGTTTCAAGTTATAATATATATACACATATACATATATAATCATATTCGTTTAATGGTTCGTGAATCGTTGGAACTTGGTCGAGGTTGAATGAATGTATGAACATAGTTTAAAATTCTTGAAATTTAACTTAACAAATATTGCTTATCGTGTCGGAAACATATAAAGATTAAAGTTTAAATTTGGTTGGAAATTTCCGGGTTGTCACAGTACCTACCCGTTAAAGAAATTTCGTCCCGAAATTTGAGTGGAAAGGTCGTGAATGATAATAAGTATGTTTTCATGATGCATACGGGCTGAAAATTAGAGTTTTATTATCAGCGAATAATTTGGATAAACAATCCATTTATATGAAGAGTACGAATGAAGCTAACATAGAAGAGTGAAATGAGTAAGTGTAGATTCATCTTATCATTTGACGTAGATATGATTGATTCCCAGATTTCAAGGGATTTGAAGAAAATCTTCTTAATAAGATTTGACTCTCCGGTAATCAAGGGAATTAGGATCCGCTTTAAATGCGATCGTCCATTTTAATTGTTCTGTCGGAGATTTTCTTATAAATTCACCTCCTTCGTTTCCTTACAACTCACACCTTCTGTTGATTCATTTTATGCAAGTCCCTAGACATCTACCCACGTCCATTGCAGGTACAACAGTTTACAGGCCACCATGATTGTTCGTTATTATACTATCCGTGTTTGTATGTGGTTACAGGAACTGCAGGAACGAGATTTAGATGTTTGACTATGTTAGACTTAGTCAGACATACGAGTGAAGCCTCAATAGTACAGCTGACAGGCTCATACGCATGGTTGATGCTGAGCTAAGTCACAATTACGACCTAAATAAGAAGACACGAGTGAGTGATCACCGTACATCTGATGAAGCCAACTCGTACGTGTGATGAATGAATCATATGGGTGAGTCAACAGCAGGGGTATATAAAGTCTTATGTTCTTCATTTTAGGTTAAGCCTCTCATTTATTACACACACTCAGATCTAGTGAGCTCCTCCGATTCTCTCTCAGTCCAAATCACCCAGGTGGTGAATAATAGCTCTAGGTGTTGATCTAATCACACTTGATTTAGCTGTGATTTGACTAAATTAATCAAAAAAAAACTTAACCTATTCACTAGAGGATTTGATTCACTTATTCCGCCATTGTGTGAGTTAAATCTGTTGATTTCTAAGTTCCTAGTCATGTTTCATCACCTTCTATTCTTTCCCCCTCAACTCATATTTTAAAGTATTCATCAATATGCTCCATCCAGTTCTGATTCTCGATATACTTCTAACTTTCATATCGGTCATTCTTCTTTTTCATCTACCACCGGAAGAATCTATTTACTTCTACTATACTCTTGGGTTTATAGTGTTTCTAGTTCTCCCGTGTCTTTATATTGCTATATGCATCGATATATATGGTTTATAATTTATGGTTTATCGTTGGGCTTTATATGTTCCCTTATATTTCAAAGTCTCTGCTTCTGTCTTCTATAATCATTATCATTCACAATTAATGCTCTCTTTTATTTGCTGCAATTTATACCCCAATTTCTATTTCGGAGTTTTGTCCTTTCGTTTCTTCTTCTTGCGATTAAGCACCGCTTGTAATGGTCCAGAATTCACAGATATGAATTTCAAAATGAACATTGTTAATGTTCTAGGAAGGAAATTGTGATGGCACGATCTTGACTTGTCAAATTACTAGAATACCTTGGAAAAGGCCGAATCATCAAGAAATATTTTCTTGATATTTTGGAGGTTAAATAGAATACAAGAGTCGTATAACATGGCACATGATGATGTTATGATCTGTGAATCATCACGTTTCATTTTGAAACTCAGCATGACTTACTGTAATATAATCACGTTGATCAAGTGTCATTATATTATACTAATTCATGCTTCAGTTCCCAACACTACTTCAAAATATTTCTATTTTAAACTTGAATGTTTCAGAATTTAGAAACTAAAATAGTTTCTTTTATGATGTAATACAGATAGCGCGAAGAGGTAAATGATTTCAAATAAGAAAAATTAAGAAAATATCTTCAGAAATATGGAGGATATTTATAATGAAAGATATGATGATATTTTAGAATATCTAAGATCAGAGGATGATGAAGAATATTATTCACAAGGGTTTAGAGTCAGGAGTAAGGTATTTGATAATAATTTCAGCAGACACTGAATCATTTGGATTCTTTGAAGGCAGGTTTAGTCTTTGTGATTTGTCCATAGCCTCCTTCATGGTTTGCTTAATCCGTTTTCCAGTTCCAAACCTTCTCTTTTTCTAAGCTTTTCCAACACACTATCCTTTATTATCAAACTTTTGACTGTTTAGGTCGTTTACAGTTTTTGCTGCTTCATCAGCATTTTCTAAACTTCGGAGAACTAGTTCACAGTTTAGGGTGTTTTTCAGAAACTTCACATTCAAAGTATATAAGTCTAGGAGATAGACATTATATATACACCTATAACTGTTGGCAGAGACATGCTGTAAGATTTCAAAATACTAATTGCTGATTCCCAGTAATTGGCATGACAATTCTTGTTACAAGATGCGGATGAGTAAATGATGGGGTTTCGATAAATATAATGACTTTTCGGAAAGTCAAAGATCAGTGAAGTTGTTGGTAAGTTTATTTTTAATGTGGTGAGACATAAAAGGTTCTCCGGTAACGATGACGAAAGGGCAACTTCTATATCAAGGTTATAATAAGACTGTTTCAACTGAAAAGTCGAAGTTGACTTGCTAAAGCTGTGACAAAACTGACTAATTTGAAAAGGAATCGCAAAGTTATTTTTTCTAATAAATGCCAAAGGGTCTGACACGGATACGTGTTAAATTATGACTCTGGTTTCGAGAGCTTTTCAGATGCAAGACTGTGGTTAATATGTGGTTGGATCATCATCTCGATTGTTTATTATTTGAAGTGTCTTCAGAAATTTTGAAGGGTTTTGAACACAGATTGTAATCGTTAATATACATATGTTGTTCTAACACAGTTTTGAAGTCAAAGTATAGCTTGTGAAAGATGTAAGGATCTAAGAGTGATGATTTCGGTCATATCTCGAGTGGAATTCTGAGATTTCAAAATCAGAATATGCAATTAAATTTTGAATGAGTATGGTTGTTTTGATTTCTATAAAAGAATATATATTGTTTGAGAAAATAGTGAGTATAGTTGATGATTGCTGAATCAGATTCGAAGAATGTAACATATTAATTGTGAATTTATATATCTCTCGGGTATTACCTACCCGTTAAAAAAATATTTCACAATTAATATTTTGTACAAAAGAATTTTTATTACAGTCTTTTTGAAAATATATATATATATATATATATATATATATATATATATGTATATATATATATATATATATATGTGTATATTTTCTTCAGATGTAATATCGATTTAATGAGTTAATATTAAATTAAACTCATTTAATTTACGGTTGAAACTAGAATTGAATAATCCCTTAAAGGCTTTAGAGATTACATAAGTATTACTTCAATAATATTGAAATTATGAATCAATACTTCGTTATTTGTTGAGGCATGATGTTGGTTTTCATTAAATTCTTGTGAACTTCGCAAAGTACGAATGATGTTATCTGAAAAGTTTCGAGTACATTGATGACGAAAGTGTAAAATCAACATATATTTGAATAATACACTTGATTTATTATGAATTGGAATTTATTGAATTGAGACAGAGGTTGTAGTTAACGATAGTTAAGTTGCGGACGAAGGACGTGCATTATTGCATATTAGTAATATGAATTAACCGAGTAGTTAAGATTCACACATAATAGCTTAGTACGGAAAGATTTATTATGGTTTAAAGATTTATATATAAGATATACATATAAATCCTTCAGTGGAAATGAGTTAATTCTTCATAACTCGTTGATACAATATACTCGTTGTTGATTCATAATGATGTCCGCGGTGATTCTTGAACTGACGGAGCTTGTGAGGTTATAGGTGCTGCTAATGCTGATGCTGACAACACTGACGATGCTGGTGATGCTGGCGGTACTGTTGATGCTGTTGGTAAAACAAGTCTAGTTTGTAAATTGTGCACCATTCTGGTCAGGATTTCTTTTATCATTTCGGTCCACTCATCTGATTTATGGTTAGATCTAGAATAAGTAATCTCTAAAATTTTAGAGATTACATAATCACCGTAAAATATTTCTCCGATGAAGTCATGAATTAATACTTCATCGTTTGTTGTTGTTGGTCTTCCATGTTATTTATAGGACGTATGACCTTGATACTCGTGGGACAGATTGTGGAGTTGAGGTTAACGACGCGGTTGTGGTTGGGGGTGGTAATGGTACTGTTGACGTTGATGTTGGTGGTACTGATTATGCTGCTGGTGCTGCTGCTGGTGTTTGTAACCTTTGCACCATATTCTCTAAAGCCACTACCCGAGCGCGAAGCTCGTTGAGTTCTTCTATTACACCGGGATGATTGTCGGTTCGGACAAGCGGATAATTAAAATCTAGAATTTGATGTAGTATATAATCGTGACGAGATACTCTGGAAATGAGAGAGAAAATAGTGTTTCGGACAGGTTCGTCGATAAGTGCTTCAGGTTCTTCGTCAAGAGGACAATGTGGTGGATGGAAGAGATCACCTTCTTCTTGTCTCCAATGATTGAGGAGGCTACGAACCCATCCCCAATTCATCCAGAATAGGTGATGACTGATTGGTTGATCCATTCCGGTCACACTGCTTTCGGAGCTTGAGTGGGATTCCATTTCATAATCTGAGGAACTTGAACTAATGACGAATTCCATTTCGTACGATTGAATAAAGGGTTTTTTTGATATGAAATGATTTTCCGGCTATCGAATGGTATTCTAATTACATAGAATATATATATATATATATATATATATATATATATATATATATATATATATATATATATATATATATATATATATATATATAGATCAAAAGATTTCGTAGATTACGGAGGACTTTGCGGGATATGTCAGGCAAAGTTTAAAGTAACAGATACGATAAGATATGATTTAGCAGATATGCTAAGATATGAATTTTTGTCTATACACTATTCATGCAATCAATGCAGCAAGACGTGTCTTAGACTAAAAATGATAAGCAGGTAATTTCCTGAGGATGATAAGTAGTTAATTTTTGACACAAAATGATAAGCAAAACATTTGACATGCAGACACGGTCGAAGTCCAGACTCACTAATGCATCCTATCGACTTATCAGTTAGACACACTAATGCAGACCTGGTTCGCTAAGACCACCGCTCTGATACCAACTGAAAGGACCCGTTCATATACATTATAAACGATTCACAATAGTTGATTACATTGCGAGGTATTTGACCTCTATATGATACATTTTACAAACATTGCATTCGTTTTTAAAAGACAATCTTTCTTTACATCGAAAATTGACAGGCATGCATACCATTTCATAATATCCACTATCCAACTATAAATTGATTTAATAATAATCTTTGATGAACTCAATGACTCGAATGCAACGTTCTTCGAAATATGCTATGAAAGACTCCAAGTAATATCTTTAAAATGAGCAAATGCACAGCGGAAGATTTCTTTAACACCTGAGAATAAACATGCTTTAAAGTGTCAACCAAAAGGCTGGTAAGTTCATTAGTTTATCATAATCATTTATTTCTATCATTTTAATAGACCACAAGAATTTCATTTCCAGTTCTCATAAATATACGTCCCATGCATAGAGACAAAAATAATCATTCATATGGTGAACACCTGGTAACCGACATTAACTAGATACATATAAGAATATCCCCTATCATTCCGGGATCCTCCTTCGGACATGATATAAATTTCGAAGTACTAAAGCATCCGGTACTTTGGATGGGGTTTGTTAGGCCCAATAGATCTATCTTTAGGATTCGCGTCAATTAGGGTGTCTGTTCCCTAATTCTTAGATTACCAGACTTTAATAAAAAGGGGCATATTCGATTTCGATAATTCAACCATATAATGTAGTTTCAATTACTTGTGTCTATTTCGTCAAACATTTATAAAAGCGCATGTATTCTCAGTCCCAAAAATATAAAGGGTAAAAAGGCAAATGAAACTCACCATACTGTATTTCGTAGTAAAAATACATATAACGTCATTGAACAAGTGCAAGGTTGGCCTCGGATTCACGAACCTAAATTAATATTATATATTTATGTGTTGGTCAATATTTGTCTAACAAATTAGGTCAAGTCATAGTGTACCACAATCCTAATGCTCGAGACTAATATGCAAAAGTCAACAAAAGTAAATTTGACTAAAAATATTTTCCAAAAATCTATACATGATTAATATATAGTTTAAATATCGTCGTTTTATATTTTTAAATATTTTTAAAAGATTTATTAGAGCAAATAATATAATTTATTTATTAATAAATAAAATTTTATATTAAATTTATATAATAAAATATACTTTTATATATATTTAAGTAATAAAATTTATAGGGTTCATTTAATATCATAAAGATAATATGATAGGTATTATTAAAGTAAGTTATTACACGTAGTAAAATATGTTTGTATCACATATTTATTTGATAAAATAATATCTATAATGATAGTAAGTAAAAGTTATATTATTTTGTAATAATAATTATTATTAGAAAAATATCAATATTTATAATTACTAAGATGATATTATGATAAAACGATAATTCTAATTATGATAACTTTAATATTTACGATAATTTTTAATATTATCTTTAAAATAATAATTCTATTTAAAATAATAATAATAATGATATTTTATAGTAACAATGACATTTCTATTAAAATGATAATTTTTATTAAAATGATAGTTTTAATACTAACGATACTTTTAATAATAATAGTAATGATAAAAATAATAAGAACGATAATTTTATCTAAATCAATATCTTATAATATTTTAATTTCATCATGAAACTCTTACCCATTATTTCCTAATCGTTTCGTTTAATAGCTTTTAATCGTCTTTTATATCGTGTTCATAATAATGATAATAATAGTAATCAAAATAATTAGGTGTTACAAATATTTGTTTTAATTACACTAATATTAATAATGATAGTTACTATAACATTATTAACGATAATACTAATAATTATCTTAATGATAATATAGTAATAATAATAATAACAATAACAATAACTATTTTTAAATAATGATATATATATTAATAATGATAATAATAATAATAATACCAATAATAATAATAATAATAATTGGATAATAATAATAATACTAATTATAACTTTAACGATAATAACGATAGTAATAAAAAAAAATAACAATTTTTAATGATAAATCCCTTTTATTGATAAAGATAATAATAATAATGATAATAATAAGATAAAACTAGAACGAAGATAAAAACGACGATAATAATAATCATTTTTAATAAAAATATCGAAAATTCAATTGATTATAACTTCTAATCCGTTCATCGAAACCATTCGATATCTAAAGGAAAAGTTCTTAATTTTTCGCTAGCTTTCTAAGGACATGCATATCTTATACCTTATCTCAACCGCAAGTGTAATTAATTCAAGATTCAACCTAACCTGTCTAAGGTCAATATCAAAAGTACAAGCATGCATAATCCTAAATACTCGAGCACTAGTCAGGGATACACTATTAGTATGTAAAAGTTAAATTATGAGTACTCACGTATCAATATTGAGATTCAATATTGCAGGAAAGGTACGTAGACGCAATGGAAATGATAAACACTATATTGACCTCACGAGCATACCCATGAACCCTACTCAATCACCTCCATAGCTATAACCCATAATTTCCTTAATCCTATCCCACTAGAAAAACAATTTCGAAATCACTCGGACAGCACTCCGTCGTAATATTTTATGTATACTAATAATATCTTGAAATAATACGGAGTAAATATATATATGTAAATCGATTGAGAGAGTTTAGAGAAAAATATTTTCAAGTTTCTATGAAATAATGAAACCTATTGAATTCTATTTATAATAGATTTTTGAATTATTAAAGTGAATTATTAAAGTATGAATTATTAAAGTGAATTATTAAAGTGAATTATTAAAGTATGAATTATTAAAGTGAATTATTAAAGTATGAATTATTAAAGTGAATTATTAAAGTATGAATTATTAAAGTGAATTATTAAAGTTAAAGTAAAGTAAAAATAAAGTAAAGGTAAAGTTTAAGTATAGTAAAAGTATAAAACTACATAATATGTATAATACGCGTATAAATATATATAATATTAATTTAAATCATTATATATATTTAATAAAATAAAATATAAATATCGTTATCTTTATCATACTAGTTAAGTAATGAGTTGTCAAAAGTGGTTCTAGATATTTATAAAAGTTATATACGTTTTAATAATAAAGTTCTTTTTAAACTGAAAACATTTTTGTACGTTTGAAACTAAATAGATCAATCGAGTCTTTATGAGATTCAATCTTCCACTATCCTTTGTCTAGTTCTCAATGATTAACAATTTGTTCTTATTTATAAATCACTTTACCATTTTCCGAATATTGTTAAAATAGAAAGATTTCTAAAATCAACGTGGGCCTTTCAACAGAGACTTGTAATCATAATTCAATATATTTGATAATTCAATCATTTGATCTTATCTTCTAATTCTATTGATAAACATTTTGAAATAGATACAATCATATAAAGTATTTAATCTAATATTTTATTTACGTTTCAAGTTATAATATATATACACATATACATATATAATCATATTCGTTTAATGGTTCGTGAATCGTTGGAACTTGGTCTAGGTTGAATGAATGTATGAACATAGTTTAAAATTCTTGAAATTTAACTTAACAAATATTGCTTATCGTGTCGGAAACATATAAAGATTAAAGTTTAAATTTGGTTGGAAATTTCCGGGTTGTCACAGTACCTACCCGTTAAAGAAATTTCTTCCCGAAATTTGAGTGGAAAGGTCGTGAATGATAATAAGTATGTTTTCATGATGCATACGGGCTGAAAATTAGAGTTTTATTATCAGCGAATAATTTGGATAAACAATCCATTTATATGAAGAGTACGAATGAAGCTAACATAGAAGAATGAAATGAGTAAGTGTAGATTCATATTATCATTTGACGTAGATATGAATGATTCCCAGATTTCAAGGGATTTGAAGAAAATCTTCTTAATAAGATTTGACTCTCCGGTAATCAAGGGAATTAGGATCCGCTTTAAATGCGATCGTCCATTTTAATTGTTCTGTCGGAGATTTTCTTATAAATTCACCTCCTTCGTTTCCTTACAACTCACACCTTCTGTTGATGCATTTTATGCAAGTCCCTAGACATCTACCCACGTCCATTGCAGGTACAACAGTTTACAGGCCACCATGATTGTTCGTTATTATACTATCCGTGTTTGTATGTGGTTACAGGAACTGCAATAACGAGATTTAGATGTTTGACTATGTTAGACTTAGTCAGACATACGAGTGAAGCCTCAATAGTACAGCTGACAGGCTCATACGCATGGTTGATGCTGAGCTAAGTCACAATTACGACCTAAATAAGAAGACACGAGTGAGTGATCACCGTACGGCTGATGAAGCCAACTCGTACGTGTGATGAATGAATCGTATGGGTGAGTCAACAGCAGGGGTATATAAAGTCTTATGTTCTTCATTTTAGGTTAAGCCTCTCATTTGTTACACACACTCAGATCTAGTGAGCTCCTCCGATTCTCTCTCAGTCCAAATCACCCAGGTGGTGAATAATAGCTCTAGGTGTTGATCTAATCACACTTGATTTAGCTGTGATTTGACTAAATTAATCAAAAAAAACTTAACCTATTCACTAGAGGATTTGATTCACTTATTCCGCCATTGTGTGAGTTAAATCTGTTGATTTCTAAGTTCCTAGTCATGTTTCATCACCTTCTATTCTTTCCCCCTCAACTCATATTTTAAAGTATTCATCAATATGCTCCATCCAGTTCTGATTCTCGATATACTTCTAACTTTCATATCGGTCATTCTTCTTTTTCATCTACCACCGGAAGAATCTATTTACTTCTACTATACTCTTGGGTTTATAGTGTTTCTAGTTCTCCCGTGTCTTTATATTGCTATATGCATCGATATATATGGTTTATAATTTATGGTTTATCGTTGGGCTTTATATGTTCCCTTATATTTCAAAGTCTCTGCTTCTGTCTTCTATAATCATTATCATTCACAATTAATGCTCTCTTTTATTTGCTGCAATTTATACCCCAATTTCTATTTCGGAGTTTTGTCCTTTCGTTTCTTCTTCTTGCGATTAAGCACCGCTTGTAATGGTCCAGAATTCACAGATATGAATTTCGAAATGAACATAGTTTAAAATTCTTGAAATTTAACTTAACAAATATTGCTTATCGTGTCGGAAACATATAAATATTAAAGTTTAAATTTGGTTGGAAATTTCCGGGTTGTCACAGTTAAGGTCTGATGGAATGCTCGTAGAGGACCCGAGTTCACCTGGGAACGAGAAGATCGGATGAAGAAGAAATACCCGCACTTATTTCCAGAAGATACATCAACACCTCCAACTGCTTAAAATTTCGGGACGAAATTTATTTAACGGGTAGGTACTGTAGTGACCCAAACTATTCCATGTTTATATATATTAAAAGAAATTGATATTTACATGATTAAGTGTTTCCAACATGTTAAGCAATCAAACTTGTTAAGACTTGATTAATTGAAATAGGTTTCATATAGACATTTGACCACCCAAGTTGACCGGCGATTCACGAACGTTAAAACTTGTAAAAACTATATGATATATATATATATATATATATAGTTAACATGATAGTATGATATGTAAGTATCTCACTAGGTATATTAACAATGAGTGATATACATAAAAATGAGTTTATTGAATTAAGAAACTCGAAACGATATATATAACGATTATTGTTATAACAACATCGTACTAAATACCTATGAATCATATTAATATATTGATACACTATGATAAACATAATAAATGATAAGTAAACATATCATTAAGTGTATTAACAGTGAACTACATATGTAAAAACAAGACTACTAACTTAAGGATTTCGAAACGAGACATATATGTGACGATTATCGTTGTAACGACATTTAAATGTATATATATCATATTAAGATATATTAATACATCATAATATCATGATAATGTAATAATTTAACATCTCATTAGATATAATAAATAATGTGTTAACAACATTTAACAAGATCGTTAACTTAAAGGTTTCAAAACAACACTTACATGTAACGACTAACGATGACTTAACGACTCAGTTAAAATGTATATACATGTAGTGTTTTAATATGTATTCATACACTTTTGAAAGACTTCAAGACACTTATCAAAGTACTTCTACTTAACAAAAATGCTTACAATTACATCCTCGTTCATTTTCATCAACAATTCTACTCGTATGCACCCGTATTCGTACTCGTACAATACCCAGCTTCTAAATGTATTTACTATTTGTATATACACTTCAATAATTAGCTCTTAGCAGCCCTTTTGAGTCACCTAACACATGTGGGAACCATCATTTAACATCTAGCAAGAAATATCTAACAAAACAACAAACTAATGGAGACTATATGACACCATACAATTCACGTTTTCTAACACTCTCACAAACACTTTCACTTTTCAATTTTTATGCATCAAACTAAACTCTCTCATGTGTTCTTCCATTGTTCTAAGTGTTCTTCATCATCTTTAACAAAATCTAGCTCAATCTAGTTCATAAATCCATACATAAACCATGTTATAAAACAACTACTCAAGAATACACCAACAACACTTCCAAGTTTGCTAGCTTACTTCCAATCTTGCAAATCCACTTTGAGTGATCATCCAACCTCAAGAAATCTTTCTTATTTACAGTAATATATCTTTCTAATACAAGGTAATACTCATATTCAAACTTTGATTCAATTTCTATAACTATAACAATCTTATTTCGAGTGGAAATCTTACTTGAACTTGTTTTCGTGTCATGATTCTACTTCAAGAACTTTCAAGCCATCCAAGGATCCTTTGAAGCTAGATCTATTTTTCTCATTTTTAGTAGGTTTATCCACAAAACTTGAGGTAGTAATGATGTTCATAACATCATTCGAATCATATATATAAAACTATCTTATTCGAAGGTTTAAACTTGTAATCACTAGAACATAGTATAGTTAATTCTAAACTTGTTCGCAAATAAAAGTTAATCCTTCTAACTTGACTTTTAAAATCAACTAGACACATGTTCTATATCTTTATTATATGCTAACTTAATGATTTAAAACCTGAAAACACGAAAAACACCGTAAAACCGGACATACGCCGTCGTAGTAAACACCGCGGGTTGTTTTGGGTTAGTTAATTAAAAACCATGATAAACTTTGATTTAAAAGCTATTCTTCTGGGAAAATGATTTTTCTTATGAACATGAAACTATATCCAAAAATCATGGTTAAACTCAAAGTGGAAGTATGTTTTCCAAAATGGTCATCTAGACGTCGTTCTTTCGACTGAAATGACTACCTTTACAAAAACGAATTGTAACCTGTATTTCTGACTATAAAATTATACTTTTTCTGTTTAGATTCGTAAACTTAAGTTCAATATGAAATCATAGAAACTTGAATCACTTAAAACGGATTTACAACGAAGAAGTTATGGGTAAAAAAAGATTAGACAATTTTGCTTGTTGTAGCTACGTGAAAATTGATAACAAATCTATATTAATCATATCCTAGCTAACTTATATTGTATTATACATGTATTCTAATATATTATGTAATCTTGGGATACCATGGACACGTATGCAAATTTTTTGACATATCATATCGACCCATGTATATATATTATTTGGAACAACCATAGACACTCTATATGCAGTAATGTTTGAGTTAGCTATACAGGGTTGAAGTTGATTCCAAAAATATATATACTTTGAGTTGTGATCTAGCCTGAGACGTGTATACACTGGGTCGTGGATTGATTCAAGATAATATATATCGATTTATTTCTGTACATCTAACTGTGGACAACTAGTTGTAGGTTACTAACGAGAACAACTGACTTAATAAACTTAAAACAGTAAAACGTATTAAAAATGTTGTAAATATATTTTGAACATACTTTGATATATATGTACATATTTGTTATAGGTTCGTGAATCGACTAGTGGCCAAGTCTTACTTTCCGACGAACTAAAAATCTGTGAAAGTGATTTATGGTCCCACTTTTAAAATCTAATATTTTTGGGATGAGAATACATGCAGTTTTATAAATATTTTACGAAATAGACACAAGTAAACGAAACTGCATTATATGGGTGAATGATCGAAGCCGAATATGCCCCTTTTGCTTAGTAGCCTAAGAATTAGTAAACCGATCTACTAATTGACGCGAATCCTAAAGATAGATCTATTGGGCCTAACGAACCACATCCAAAGTTGTAACAACCCAAACCAAACCACGAACAACCCGTGTAAAAATACAAAACAAAAATTTTTTTGCTGTTCAGTGAAGTGGCGCGGCGCGCCAGGATGGCCGCGCAGCGCGCCATTCGGGTCTGTCCGGAAAGTCTCAAAATGCGAAAAAGATTGACTAGTTCCCGACACTTTTAGACGAAATGCTTTTTACCATACATCCAAATATGTAAAACTAACCTGTTTCAAATATAAAATCAATGTTTTACAAGTGGGGCCCACATCGGCCGTTTTACGAGTTTAATACAATTTACGAGTTTCGACCACCAAAAAGTTTAAGTTCCAAACTACACAATGAGCATGGCGTTTGGGATTAAACTACCCAACTATCGGTCAAACTCCAAGAGCTACTAAAGCCAAAAGCGTCCCCTAGCATCAAGCGGGATCTCTAGTCCAAAACGATGCCCTTACCCTTGTCCAAAACCGAACCTATAAAAATAGTAAACAACGAGAGGGTAAGCAAAGCTTAGTGAATGCAATAATTATTCGAATACATATATAATTATACCTACTTGCATACACTTACACACCAAACCGCAAGCACGCTAGCATACACATTTAGCTTATCGTCACAATAACAAGCTATAAATCTCCAATACCACAAGCTAGCATAACAACCGCATATGAATATAACTCGAATAATATAATACGCTTACAACACAAATAACCATGGTTAACCAATAGTACAAGGGAACGGCGCTCGCGAAAACGCCATCGGTGTTCGTAACATCCGTTAGGGCACTTAACACCTCGCACCACTAACCCCTAGGGTGGCACCTTAACACCTCGGCACATCACCCCGAGTGGCATCTTAACACCTCGATGCATCACTCATTATTATACGGAGTGGTGTCTTAACACCTCGACACTACACTCCTAGGTGGCATCTTAACACCTCGATGCTACACCCGAGTGGCATCTTAACACCTCGATGCTACACTCTTCACGTGAAACGTAGTGTCTTAACACCTCGACACTACACATTTCACGCTACAACAAATAGATACATTATATACCTACACATATAATTATTCCACTCACCTTGTCGCCTTGAAGAATGCTACCGAATAATCTGCAACTCGTCAATGGAAAGTACCTATTCCATTATCACAAATTCAACAACACACTTAGATTGGATTTACAAACCAACCCAATTTGACACTTAGTGCAAATTTGACCCAAATGCACTTCCAAGTACAAACCGCGCCCAAAATTAACCAATAATCACTAACACAAGTGAGAATGGTCTTAATACGCCAATTAAACCCCATCATAGGTGTTAAATACCTATCTTGTCCAAAATGACACTTAAACCCTAATTTGACCCATAAGAAGTCAATATCACGCCATTAGCAAGTTTTGACACCAAAACATATTTAACTCGGTTCTATGCTTCAACCTAATCCATTTTAAGTTTATAAACTTTATTAATTTGACAATTGGGTCATAATCATCACCAAACCCTAATTTTGACCCAAAGTCAAAATTAGTCAATCAACACACCTAAAAGTGTTCCAACACTTCCATAATCACTAAACCTAGTGATTAAACACAATTACAAGTCCTAATCAAGGCCAATTTGTTCACCAACCCAAAATCCACCAACACTAACAATAAACTCGATTACTAGCATCACTAAACCCACTTCATGAGTCTAAATAGGTTTATCAACAAATCAAGTTCAAACCCTAACTTTGAATAGCAAAATCAACAATGAAATTCGGAGTTAGAACTTACCAATACCGCCAAAATGATGTCGTTGACGAGTAGAACAACTTTAATGCTTGAGGTTTGACCCGAAACAACCTCCTTCTTCTCCAAATGGAGTTCTCTCTCACTAGAACTCAATCTCTCTCTAGGGTTTGAGGATGGGAGTGTTTGTGTGGGTGAGAAATGAGCTCCAATGGAGTTCTAGGTCAGTGTTGATGACCCCAAACCGACCCTAATTGAAAAGACCAAAGTACCCATCATTTAAACCTTTTAAAAAGGCTGAAAATTGCCTCTGCAGCAATCGGCGCGCCGCGCCAGAAGGTGGAGCGCCTCTCCAAATAACTGGAAATTGTGGTCGAGCCCAAAACAGGTTTCAGCAACTTGTTTTGGCCATAAATTTTCGACCGTAACTCCGTTTTCGATGAATCAAATATCGTTGGAAACGTAATAAGATTTCCTTTCCAATGGTAAGGCTTTGAAACATCAACACAAACTTTATTTGGGGTTGAAAAGATACGTACACACCTTGTCACTTCAGACAACGTCCAGTTTCCTTCGACGTTCGAGCAAGCAACACGTACACTTCATACACACATCGTACACCATAAATACATTATGTACAGTAAATATTTGGGTCTTACAACTCTCCCCCACTTAAACTCGATCACGTCCTCATGATCTCCTCCACTTAACCAATCCGGAACTACTCAACGGTCCTCAATTATAAGTCCCAATCCGACTTTTCTAAGCAATTCTTCCCAATGAATCACCTTTAACAACTAATATCATCACCCGCAATTTTATCGAAACTAAAATCCGAGCACTAAAACCTGCTCAATCCCCCATACATCGGGAAAAACTCAACCGATCTCGTACCGAGATATCAACCCTATAGTTTACCCTTTCCAAGTACAATGCTAAAAACAACCAAATATCGACCTAAGGTCAACAACCCAAACGATGAAGACCAAGTAAAGACGAATCCTTACGGATAACACTTACCATCTAACACCCTTAGTAGTGCGCAGACATAGCTAATACGCAACTACCCAATTACGTGAGCAAAATACGGCTATTACATCACTAATCACACAACATGGTCCTTACGACCTAACCATCAGAGCTTAAAACAACCAGTGGTTCTCAAGTCCAACAAAGAGAAGGTTAGTTCACACGAAACCCATGGTGTACAAAAACGGCTATGGTGATATATCCGTAGTGTGCAAAAACGGCTATTGCAACACTACCAACCATATGTGAGCGAAACACGGCTATCGCATCACTATTTACCAACGTGTGAGTAAAAATCGGCTATCACTCACAACCACGAGTGGTTAACGAAGAGCTAATCCTTCCGGATATCCCTCGTCACCTATCTTAAGTCAAACGCGGTCAATATAGAGATAACCCCAAATAAACACCACATAATCACCTTGTAGTTCACAAAATGGCTATTGTGTAACTACCACCCAAGGTATATGATAATGAGGCATCGTAACCTTTCTCAAAGTCCCATTACTCTATTCCCAAAGGTAACCACACGGCTACCACAATCGAGCCAAGAACTACCCATATTACTCATAGACACAATAATAATTCCCTAGAAGAGAATCCGGCATACACATCCCTTAACCGAGGGATCTTACTTTGCTCGTCGAACACGTAACTTATCTCCCAATGAGATTTACCACCTTACCACCTCGGTGATAATTTAAATCCAAAAACTATAAGTACAATTTATTCCAAATCGTACTTTTACCACAATCGACCAATGTAGGTCTCAACACTAGCTTCGAATCCCTACGAGCATCATCCAAATATCACTGCAATAGAACACCTTCGTGCAAGAGTACAAACTCCCCCACTTAGGATTCCGCTTCGTAACCACATCATCGAATAATAGCATCCCGTGGAATGACCACTTATCAACATACACAACCAATATCCTCATTGGTCATAGTCCTTGAATTCTCGTGAATTCGTCCTTAACAATAAATCCCAACGATAAACACATGCTCACTTTCGCAGAAAGAGTGACCACTAACCTAACAACTAATGCGCCAAATCGCATTACCGTAACTCCTATGAGAGAGACGAGGTTCACCCGTCTTGCATCTCTTAATATGCACGTTACCATAATCTTGCTCCAACCTTGAGCATACGAAGGAATTTAACCTATCCTTAAACTCTTTGAACGAAGAGTCTACCACAATTTACACAAACCTTACACTTGCAATAATCCAATTGATATAGTTTGTCAAATTTCCACCTAGTCACTCATGTACCTAAGGGTTTCTATCCGGTACCCTAAGTACAATGTAACCGCAACACCATCGGAGTCGAATACCACGCTAGTAGGTATGAAAGAGGCACCTAACGTTGCGTCCCGTAGACTCCATTTCCAACATACATCGAGACCCAAAACACTCGATCTCAAGGGTTCTATCCACCCGTCGAACCTCATGGTTCAACAACTTCAACACGAAAGCAAAACGCTCTAATAATCGAACACCAATGCACATACCTGTGGCTTGGTAGAAACATTTCCTAACACTAAAGAATGCTTGGTTGCACCAAGTCTTACGCCCTTCGCCCGACAACCAAACGTCATCATAGGGTGTTTCCATTAGGAATGCCACCCATACTAATACTACGTATTACTGCCATGCATTCGTCCCCAGGGCGCATTTCCACGAGTCAACGATTCAAAAGCTACCCCGGTACACTATCATCAAAATCGCTAACAAACCGAATCTTCACCGAGTTCACTAATCCCGCACCCTTATGGGTACCTTTGAAACATACACTCACTTGAGACTAATTAGGCCACGAAACAAAGTTTAAGTCTCTAATACATACATGAATCCATCGGCACACAATAAACAATAATAGGGCATATTTGTACCAAAGACGAAAATACCTGAAACATCATCGTTGGACCCTTGCGCTTCACTGACCCTCATATAGTCACGCTCTAACCTCCTAACCCGATCGACAAACGATTCGAAGCACTCCGACTTACGGTGTCCCTTCTTTTGGCAAATAAAGCACTTGATTGTGCTTAAAGGTACACTCGTACAATCCCGTTCCAAATGACCTCGTCTTCCACACCTAAAGCACGTAGGCCCATAACCTCCCTTAATCCTCTTCTTCACTTTTTCAACACCTTCGGGCGTACTTCTCGCCCTCTTACTAGGAGCACCTCTTGATTCCAACTTTCTCTTACCCAAAGAGTGATCCGCAAATTTTGGAGCATGAGATTTAATCCCCATAGTTGCTCCTTTGTCACCGACACCTTGAGGTTTAGGAAACCTCTTTTCTAACTCTCCCTTCACGACCTTAGGCACTAGGTCTCGGACCATCTCGGTCACTATTCCCTCGAACGACTCTTGGAGAACTTGTTTAACCTTGTCGGCGAAAATCGAAATATAGCGTTCGAACTCGGCCTCAATCCTTAACGTTAACTCATCCTTCCCTTCGTGAATAGGCTCATTCGTTCCACATCCATCTTCCGTTTTCATTCTAAGGAATGCAAACGATTAGATCACGAGCGTGTAAACCATACGCACAACACCGTTCCATCTTGCTAAACACTCATCGTACATAACTTGTTAGACATGATTTGCACCCGTAATAAGGTTTGCAAGTCCTTATTACGCATACACGCCGTATCAACTTGTTAGTACAACGACCGCCCCGCTCGATGATATAAACAAACACAAACAAATTCTACACGACAAATCACACGCGAGAATTATTATCACAACACAATAATATATTAATAATATCCGCATTACTAATATAAACGTTAGTCCACTTACAAATGAGGCACTAACTATAACCCGTTCCGACCCGTAATCCTACAAGTCCCCAACAAATTAAGCACACATAAAAGTCTAAGTCTAGGCACCTATCTCAAGTCACCTAAATCCCTTAGACCATGCTCTGATACCACTTGTAACAACCCAAACCAAACCACGAACAACCCGTGTAAAAATACAAAACAAAAAAAATTTTGCTGTTCAGTGAAGTGGCGCGGCGCGCCAGGATGGCTGCGCGGCGCGCCATTCGGGTCTGTCCGGAAAGTCTTAAAATGCGAAAAAGATTGACTAGTTCCCGACACTTTTAGACGAAACGCTTTTTACCATACATCCAAATATGTACAACTAACCTGTTTCAAATATAAAATCAATGTTTTACAAGCGGGGCCCACATCGACCGTTTTACGAGTTTAATACAATTTACGAGTTTCGACCACCAAAAAGTTTAAGTTCCAAACTACACAATGAGCATGGCGTTTGGGATTAAACTACCCAACTATCGGTCAAACTCCAAGAGCTACTAAAGCCAAAAGCGTCCCCTAGCATCAAGCGGGATCTCTAGTCCAAAACGATGCCCTTACCCTTGTCCAAAACCGAACCTATAAAAATAGTAAACAACGAGAGGGTAAGCAAAGCTTAGTGAATGCAATAATTATACGAATACATATATAATTATACCTACTTGCATACACTTACACACCAAACCGCAAGCACGCTAGCATACACATTTAGCTTATCGTCACAATAACAAGCTATAAATCTCCAATACCACAAGCTAGCATAACAACCGCATATGAATATAACTCGAATAATATAATACGCTTACAACACAAATAACCATGGTTAACCAATAGTACAAGGGAACGGCGCTCGCGAAAACGCCATCGGTGTTCGTAACATCCGTTAGGGCACTTAACACCTCGCACCACTAACCCCTAGGGTGGCACCTTAACACCTCGGCACATCACCCCGAGTGGCATCTTAACACCTCGATGCATCACTCATTATTTTACGGAGTGGTATCTTAACACCTCGACACTACACTCCTAGGTGGCATCTTAACACCTCGATGCTACACCCGAGTGGCATCTTAACACCTCGATGCTACACTCTTCACGTGAAACGTGGTGTCTTAACACCTCGACACTACACATTTCACGCTACAACAAATAGATACATTATATACCTACACATATAATTATTCCACTCACCTTGTCGCCTTGAAGAATGCTACCGAATAATCTGTAACTCGTCAATGGAAAGTACCTATTCCATTATCACAAATTCAACAACACACTTAGATTGGATTTACAAACCAACCCAATTTGACACTTAGTGCAAATTTGACCCAAATGCACTTCCAAGTACAAACCGCGCCCAAAATTAACCAATAATCACTAACACAAGTGAGAATGGTCTTAATACGCCAATTAAACCCCATCATAGGTGTTAAATACCTATCTTGTCTAAAATGACACTTAAACCCTAATTTGACCCATAAGAAGTCAATATCACGCCATTAGCAAGTTTTGACACCAAAACATATTTAACTCGGTTCTATGCTTCAACCTAATCCATTTTAAGTTTATAAACCTTATTAAATCGACAATTGGGTCATAATCATCACCAAACCCTAATTTTGACCCAAAGTCAAAATTAGTCAACCAACACACCTAAAAATGTTCCAACACTTCCATAATCATTAAACCTAGTGATTAAACCCAATTACAAGTCCTAATCAAGGCCAATTTGTTCACCAACCCAAAATCCACCAACACTAACAATAAACCCGATTACTAGCATCACTAAACCCACTTCATGAGTCTAAATGGGTTTATCAACAAATCAAGTTCAAACCCTAACTTTGAATAGCAAAATCAACAATGAAATTCGGAGTTAGAACTTACCAATACCGCCAAAATGATGCCGTTGACGAGTAGAACAACTTTAATGCTTGAGGTTTGACCCGAAACAACCTCCTTCTTCTCCAAATGGAGTTCTCTCTCACTAGAACTCAATCTCTCTCTAGGGTTTGAGGATGGGAGTGTTTGTGTGGGTGAGAAATGAGCTCCAATGGAGTTCTAGGTCAGTCTTGATGACCCCAAACCGACCCTAATTGAAAAGACCAAAGTACCCCTCATTCAAACCTTTTAAAAAGGCTGAAAATTGCCTCTGCAGCAATTGGCGCGCCGCGCCAGAAGGTGGAGCGCCGCTCCAAATAACTGGAAATTGTGGTCGAGCCCAAAACAGGTTTCAGCAACTTGTTTTGGCCATAACTTTTTGACCGTAACTCCGTTTTCGATGAATCAAATATCGTTGGAAACGTAATAAGATTTCCTTTCCAATGGTAAGGCTTTGAAACATCAACACAAACTTTATTTGGGGTTGAAAAGATATGTACACACCTTGTCACTTCAGACAACGTCCAGTTTCCTTCGACGTTCGAGCAAGCAACACGTACACTTCATACACACATCGTACACCATAAATACATTATGTACAGTAAATATTTGGGTCTTACAAAAGTACCGGATGCTTTAGTACTTCGAATTCGTGTTTATCATGTCCGATGGATTTCCCGAAATGATAGGGGATATTCTTATATGCATCTTGTTAATGTCGGTTACCAGGTGTTCACCATATGAATGATTTTTATCTCTATGTATGGGATGTATATTGAAATATGAAATCTTGTGGTCTATTATTACGATTTGATAAATATATAGGTTAAACCTATAACTCACCAACACTTTTGTTGACGTTTAAAGCATGTTTATTCTCAGGTGATTATTAAGAGCTTCCGCTGTTGCATGCTAAAATATGGACAAGATTTGGTGTCAGCATGCTTGTATAATATTGTTTAAAACTGCATTCGAGATTTATTTGTTGTAACATATTAATATTGTAAACCAATATGTATTGGTAGTGTGTAAGTGTGATATTTTTAGATTATCATTTCTTGATAATCTAGGTGGTGTCCTTTTAACCTTGTCGATAAAATAAAGGTTATAGTTTGTTTTAAAAACGAATGCAGTCTTTGAAAAACGTCTCATATAGAGGTCAAAACCTCGCAAAGAGTTCAATTAATATGAAACGTTTATAATCGATATGAACGGGACATTTCACATAGAGAGTTAGATTGTTCCCAAGCGAGTAACGACGATTTAATTGTAGCTCAGTTTAAGGTGTCGAAAGTCTTCATTCCCATGGCGTGGAAGTGCGGCGTGTCCCAAGTTTGCTTATACTGTGGTATTTTCAAAAGGGGTTATAGTTAGGTAATCGATTGTTGCCGTGGGATGATTAAAGTAGAAGTATACAATTTGAGATTGGTCGATTACCTTTTAGCGAGTGAAGTTAAAGTACTCTTTATCGAAAGATGTTAGCTCATTGTGGTTGGAATGTGCATGTCCCAAGAAGCCTTCTTGGCGGTATATATGAGTAGGTTAAATGAAGTCAAAATGATGATTTGGTAAGGGTCCGTTTAAAATCTTCAAAGTGGGAGATTTTTTGAGTTTGAAGATGTTAAACGAATAGAACGAAAAACAGGTGCTGTGTTGATCTTCCAGAACGCCAAATATAGCTAGCGAAACGTGAGCATGGAGTTTCTCGTGTTTGAAGATCTCGCGAAACGCAAGGGTAGCTCGCCAAACATGGGATTATTTGTAGCCAGCAAGTTATTCGATTTTGTTCTATAAATTGTAACCCTATTCTCATTGTATCTGTTACACCTACGAAAATATTAATAAAAATTCTCTCTGTTTGACCGTGGACTAAACCAATCGTTATTGGACATATTCTCATTAAAATTCCTCGTTCTTTACGTTTCTTGCACTTAAATTGTTCTTTATCTTTGCGTGTTCTTATGATTTATCGGTTTGTTGATTGGTGAGTGATAATTAAGGTTATCAGTTTCTTGTTTAGGGCTCATTAAAAAATTTCTCACATTCCATACAATTCTGGGCTATGGATATGTTTGGATGGAAAATATAATAGTTCACGGAAGTTTAAACCAATTTTTCATAAGTTTATGAAGTATCATTCATGGGATAACTAAAAAAAGTAGCTAGTTAAGCTATCTTGGATAATTAGTTAAACTATTAAATTACACATAGATACGCTTTATATATCGCTAGTTTTTGAGCCCGTGCGTTGCACGGCTACTCAAAATCTGTTTAAAGATTAGTTATATAAAAACATAATTTTTTTCTCTAGCGATCTTGGTTCACAATAATGAAATATAAATTAATAAAGACACAATAATGAATATGTATCGTAAGTGGTCTACAAATTCACAAGTGATAATAATTAATTTATATGGCTTGTTATAGAATAAGGGGCTGTTTACTTTTTTTCTCTTAAACAAATTAAATTTTACTCGTGAGTTGTTATAAGGATATATGTGTTCTACTATAATTAAGCATATTTTTCTAATTGGTTAGTTACAACGGTCTCTTAGAATTACCCGTACTAAATTGCTCTCATTTTTTATTAAATTTTTTATTCTCTAATATTGTTATTAATCATTTATTTAATGAATTTTAATCATAATCATTGAAAATTTGACAAGTGTAAATTCCACTTGTCATTAACCCTTTAAAAATTGGTTTTATTGACAAGTAAGCTAAACAAATCTCTTTTTTATATAAGTATATATGTAACTCAAATGCTTTGAAGTATTGTACGGTACAATATTGTAAAACAAGTTTGATTGTGTACGGATAAAAAATGTTTGTATACTATAACTTTATCATTATATAATTAATCCATATCAATAAACTTATAGCTACTTTTTAAACACATATAAAATATAATAAGTTTCAGCTTTTAAATATAGCTTCAAAAATACGAGTAAGAAATAAGCTTCAATTATTGACTCTAGCTATCGACTATAAACTTTCGAACTCCAACTAGTAGCTAATTCACCAAACATACTCTATAAGCCCATGTTTCGATTACTAAAAAAATAAAAGGGTTTAAGAATTAAATGCTTGGTAAAATCACAGAAATTTTCTAGCACAAGTATAAATCTAAATTATATGTTATAGTTGCAGAAAAACAATAATATTTGTACATAAGTTATACTGAAAGGTGGTTGTATTTGATTTTATGTGATCAATCATTATCAATTATATCCCGATTTGAATATCATGAATACACATTGAGAGTAAAGTCGGAGATATAAAACAAGAATAGAATATTGTTTGTGGTCTTCTCCGGTCAAAAGATTAGTAGGACCAAAGAGACAGGTCAATGCATGCTTTGGTGTCTATATTTGTGTGGTGTGTGATCCAATGCTCCCTAATCTAAATTATCATGCTAATTTATCATCAAGTATGTTTTGATTAATATTTATGATTTTTAAATTTAATTATGATTAGTAAATTCTGGGTATTAAATAAAACTCGTACATATAGTTGCTTGAAATGTGGGTTTGCTAACAACGAGGATTATAAACCCGCGCTTCGGTGCGGGGTAGTTTGATTAGTTAACCGTTTTGAATGTTTAAAACAACGATTAACGGTTGGTTAACTGAACGATTAAAAAGTTGAAGGAATGAAAAGCGAAGGTGAAAAAGGAAGTGAAAAAATACGGTTAATTAATTAAGCCGTAAAAAAGTGTTAACAGTTGGTTAATTTAACGTTTAAAAAATAATGGAATGAAAAAAGAATAACGTAAAAAAGGAAGTGAAAAAATACGGTTGATTCATTAAGACGTAAAAAAATATTAACAGTTGGTTAATTTAACATTTAAAAATAAATGTTAACAGTTGGTTAATTTAACGTTTAAAAATAATGGAATAAAAAAAGAATGTGAAAAAAATGAGAAGTTAGAAATAAAAGGAAAAAGTTTTTGTTTTTAAATATGAGTTACCAAATTTGAGACGACTCGTCATAATCCATAAGGACGAATACAATAACATATGATTACATTGCGAGTTATTTGACCTCTATATGATATATTTTACAAACATTGCATTCGTTTTAAAAGACAAACTTTCATTACATCGAAAGTTGACAGACATGTATACCATTTCATAATATCCAACTATAAATGACCTAATCTGTCATTTACTTAATCATAATCTTTATTGAACTCAACGACTTGAATGCAACGTCTTTTGAAATATGCCATGAATGACTCCAAGTAATATCTTTAAAATGAGCAAATGCACAGCGGAAGATTTCTTTTAATCCTGAGAATAAACATGCTTTAAAGTGTCAACCAAAAGGTTGGTGAGTTCATTAGTTTATCATCAATATTCATTTCCATCATTTTTAATAGACCACAAGATTTTCATTTCCATTTCTCATAAATATACATCCCACACATAGAGATAAAAATCATTCATATGGTGAACACCTGGTAACCGACATTAACAAGATGCATATAGAATATCCCCATCATTCCGGGACATCCTTCGGACATGATAATTTAGAAGTACTAAAGCATCATTCGGCCAATAGATCTATCTTCAGGATTCACGTCAATTAGGGGCCAGTTCCCTAATTCTTAGGCTACCAAGCTAAAAGGGGCATATTCGATTTCGATCATTCAATCATAGAATGTAGTTTCAATTACTTGTGTCTATTTCGTCAAACATTTATAAAAGCGCATGTATTCTCAGTCCCAAAAATATATATTGCAAAAGCATTTAAAAAGGGAGCAAATGAAACTCACGATACTGTATTTTGTAGTAAAAATACGTATGACGGCACTGAACAAGTACATGGTTGGCCTTGGATTCACGAACCTATATCATTCATATATATATTAAAACATATACTTGTAATCAAGCAGTTATATATATTATTATTAGTGATGTAATTTATATAATTAATAATTTATAAGTTTCATTATTTATTTACATATTATCATTTTTGTACATAATAATATTAATATAGTTAAGTTAAATATATTTTTATATGGGGATCACTTGGTTGAAATTAATAATTATGATAATACTAATATTAGTAATAATATTGATACTATATAATAATGATAAAAGTGATAATAATAATGTTATTAATGATATTAATAATGATAATAATACTAAATTGTATTAAAATAATGATATTAATGATATTACAAAGCCATTATTCACTCTCGAAGTCAAAGGTTATGGGCAGCATGTCTGACATCTGAACAAGGAAAAATAATTTTTTTCATGTCAGTAAGACATATAGCAAGCACGTAATAAGGCACTAAAGCATCCTAACAGTACATGACATGGTAATGAAAACAGTTCTAAACAGAAGTAACATGCAAAAGCAGGTAGTAGCATGCAGTAACAAGAATAAGTAGCAGCATGCAGTAAGTTCTCATAGCAGTAAGAGTAAGCAGTAGCATGCAGCAGTATCGCAGAAACAGGTAAACAAGCAAGTTGTAGATTAGTCCTATTAGTGAATCCTACTCGGTCTGGTCTAGACTCACTAATGCAACCTAATTCCCTACAACCAATGCTCTGATACCAAATGTGACGCCCCGTACAAAACCATCGTGTACGATTCGTAAACAACAGGATCTTTACACGGTCAAACACTATATGCTGTTTGAAAACCAGTTTTGCATTCATAAAAAGATAGCGTTTACAAAAGATAACGTGACGCGGAGGTTATTACAAAGCCATTATTCAAATAACATAAGTTGTGAATGCAAGATAAAAAGTTTCATAATTGAGACATCTCTAAGTAATGCAGCGAAAATCTAACACAGCAGGTCCATAACAGCAAGTCTATAACACCAAGACGGCAAGTCTAACAGTGGAAGCAACATCGTCTAAGCACCTGAGAAATACACGCTTAAAAGTCAACACGAATGTTGGTGATCTATAGTTTGTTTGTTCCAGTAATATAATGCAGACCACTAGATTTCGTATTTAAAACAGTATGAAAAGTATATGCTTATCCGTGGGCACCCGGTAACTAACTTAACGTAATAATAATACCCCCTAAAAGTACACTTGGCGAGTGCGTATGTCCTCGAAGTATCAAACACCCGTTAAATGCTAGCCCGACTAGCCCGAGTGGAGATGTCAAACCCTATGGATCCATATCTAATATTTGCGTTCACCGGTTCAAAAATCAATGATTAAACGTTACCGTGCTAAGGGGAAAGTTTATGTCGTTATATAAACCACACATATGTAAAGTTTAAGTACTCGTGTCTAGTATGTAAAACATAAAAAGCGCATGTATTCTCAGTCCCAAAAATAGTATAAGTAAAAAGGGAAGCTATAACTCATAGTGATAAATGCTGTAAAGTCGATATGAAAAGTATGCAAGTAGTAAGTCGGTCCGAAAGGTCGTCAACCTAAGTCAAAGATGTAACATCCCGCATTTTTCCGTTAAATTATTTTAACGCCCGTCTTTTTCTTTTTAAATAATACCCTTCGTATCTAGATTCGTATCCTTTGTTATGTAACATTTTAAATATTCTCGTTATCGGATCTCAATATCTCCCGTACTCCCGTGTAACTTAAAATAAATCGTTTGGTTATATCCCGCACCCGATTTGAACTCGAAGGACTAAAGTCGCCAAAGGGTCAAACTAGTGACTAGGTCAACTAGTCAACCCTTCTCCTCCATCCATTCATTTCACCTCCTTCTTCCTTTTTGATACTTTCAAACTCTCCCAACATTCAAACCTTAAATCATCATCCAAATCCGTTCAAGCGAGCTTCAATCCAAACAAACTACATATTCTTGATCCTCTCATCATCCTCTTCGATTTGATGCTAACCACTTCGATTTTGGGTAACATTTCTAAAACACTAGATTTCTTTAAATTTGTGTTCTTGACTTAAAAGTGTGTTAATTAGTGTCTATGGCTCATTGTGATGTCGTGTATGTAATTTGTATGCTCGATTTGTTGTTTTTGGTGTAACTAGCTTGAATATGAAAATTGCTTGCTTAATCTTTGATTTTGGATGATTAAAAGTTGTTTAATTGTTAAAGTTCATGTATTAAATGTGTTACTAGCATCATTAGCTTCAAATTGATGTGTAGGTTGATTAAGAAAACTTCAAAAACATGATTATTGATTTTGAGATGTTTGACTAGGGTTTGATAGTTCTTGACATGAATTTTTGGATGCTTGAATGTCATGGAATGTTAATTGTTAGTGTTTAGTAGTAATGTATGCTTCATTTCCTTCAAAACGGCATATCATATGTGTGAATTGGTTTCCCGAAACTCAAAATGCAATTGATGAACTTGAAACTTAGGAAATGGACTTTTATTGTTCGCTTGATGAGATTTCGGCTATTGTAAATGATGTTATTGTTGGACCATAAGTGCTTAGTTGTATTCCTCGTCAAAATACCTTTCCAACGATATATGATATGCATTATAAGTGTTTGCGGCTCAAGAGTTGGGTTGGAAAAGGTTTTGGTTCGTGCATACTTTGAAAAACTGACCAGAATTCTCTGCCCAGATGGTGGCGCGGCGCGCCCCATCCCCGCGCGGCGCGCGGATTGGCCTGGTCAGATTCTGACCTCTTTGTCCCATTTCACGTGAAATGTTTGACTAGCTACCGACCTCCGATTCACATGAAACTTGTTCTAATATACTTGTATATGAATAATTAGCATAGAAAAATAGTCCGGGACCCGACCCGAACATGTTGACTTTTTCGTTGACTTTGACCCGACCAAGTTTGACTTTTTGTCAAACTTAACCAATTAATTATGCAATCTTTCTAACATGATTCTATACTTGTATCTTGCATGAAACTTGACAATTTTCTTCACATGCTACATAATCGAGTCGTGTCGAGCCATAGGACTAATTGAACAACTTTGACCCTTCATGACTATCGTTATTGATACAACCTACTTGTTTAGGTCGAGATTAGCTTTGTCTTTGCACGTGTTTACTCGTTGAAGTACTTTATTAACTCTTGCGCTCAAGGTGAGATCATAGTCCCACCTTTTCAACAACTTTTATACTTTTAAATCGTGGGCTGAGAAAACATATACTTTGTTACATCTTGTACTACTTACTTTTATGTTTTGAACACAAGTGTGAAAACAAACATTCCACGTGCGAGTTACAACAAAAATGCCTCAATTCGATTATCATTAGTTACACTTGCAGGGTGTAAGCGAGAACTTATATTGTGTGGCCATACGGGTTTAACAAACCCTCATTCGGACGGTTCGCTACCGTTATGCGGATGAAATATATTTTTGTGTTTTAGTGCGGGTTCTAGCACTGTGTGATGGGGTAACGTTGGTTAAGTTTTGATAATTGAGTGCTCGCGTATAACAACACTTTTGGAATGCAAATGATTTGGATAATCTACGTTATGGAAATACAAAATCTTGTGGTTCAAAAACAACGTTTAATACTTACTAAACCTATGATTTCACCAACGTTTTCGTTGACAGATTCTTCTATGTTTTCTCAGGTCTTGCACGATATGTGATACATGCTTCCGCTCACTATTTGATACTTGCATTGGATGTCGAGTATACATGCATTTTGGAGCATCTTTTGAACTTATTTAAACCGTGTCGCTTAGTTTTCATTTGTACTTATAACGTTGTAATTTAACTTGTGGTCAATTATCTTTGTAAACTTTGAAACAATCTTTACACTTGAATGGATGCGACATATTTTGGGTCAAACGTCTGTTTTAAAGACTTATGACCAGGTAATGGGACCCACGTAGTCGACGCCGTCACTTGACGATTTGTCGGGGTCGCTACAAGTGGTATCAGAGCCTTGGTTGTAGGGATTTAGAGTTCATTTGTGTCCACCCCGAGTCATAGGGTACATAGGTGAATCTAGACTACAACCGGCATATAGACTGAAGTAGGAATTACTTGACTATTTGTGCATCTATACTCGAACTCTTCTATCATATCTAACTCGTATTCGATCTTGATCTTACGTTGATAAATTTTGTTGACGCGCCACCTTGACTTTATGAGGTAATGTTAAATGCACATGAGAATCAGGGTAATATAATTTCCGGGATTATATTACGGTGATTCATATGGACATTCCGACATTATGACATAAAGAATTTAAGGCGAGTCAAGGAAAATTTTCTCTACATCATCATTCCCTATCATGATTAGTATTATTGAGAATACTAATCAACGATATTCTTGTGTCTTGAAGGAACAATGCCTCCCCGTCGCGGACCACGTAATGAAACTTCCGAACAAGCTTTTCAACGCATGATAGCCACCGCCATAGGTGCGGCTATGGCTAGTATCTCCTCCGACATCAATAACAACCACAACCACAACAACCATGGAGCCGGTAATTCAAACGAGGGTTGCTCCTACAAAACTTTCATGGGGTGCAAACCTCACACCTTCGATGGGACCGGAGGACCGGTTGTGCTCACCCGATGGTTTGAGCAAACAGAAGCCGTTTTTAGCATAAGCGGTTGTCGGGACCAAGACAAAGTCAAATATTCCACCCACACTTTTGCCGGTATTGCCCTCACATGGTGGAATACGTATGTGCTGTCGGTGGGTATCGATGAAGCCCACACACTCTCATGGGCTGACTTAAAGAAAAAGATGATCACCGAATACTTCCCGCGCGAAGAGACCCGTAAGCTCGAACACGAACTAAGAACTTTAAAAGCGGTCGGGAATGACCTAAAGGCATATAATCAACGATTTTCTGAGCTATCCTTGATGTGCCCAAACCTCGTGACCCCCGAACCTCTAAGGGTTGAACTTTACATGGATGGTCTTCCCAAGAGCATCAAACAAGGAATAATGTCATCCAAACCCAGTAATCACCAAGAGGCCCTGAATATGGCCCGTCAATTGATCGAAACGGTAGATGAGATTGAAGTGCCGGCACCTAAAGCCGAGGATGAGTCGGGTGACAACAAAAGAAAATAGGAAGCCCCCCAATCGAGTAACTACAACAACAACTTTTCCAAGGAACCTCTCACCCCCGTCGGCAAGAAAAGTTATGCCGGGACACGACCTTTTTGCAACAAATGCCACAAGCATCATTTTGGTGAATGTGGCAAGCTAATTTGCCATCGGTGCCAAGGTAGTGGTCATATTGCCAAGTATTGTGGAAGTACCGCCCCCGTCTCTCAAAAGGGGCCCGACGCACCAAAGCCGAGTATTTGCTACAAATGTGGCCAATCGGGTCATTTTAGGAATGAATGCCCAAAGAATAAAGCAAAAACCAACGCGCGCCGTTGAACTTACAACATCGACACCTAGGATGCCCGAGACGATGATGGACTAGTCACGGGTACGTTTCTTCACAACAAACCGTATATTTCATACTTATTCGATTCGAGTACCGTTAGACGTTTTATAACCAAGGATTTGACTCGTGCTCTTTATATTCCACCTCTTTCCCCCAGATACTACTTAGACGATTTAAGTGACCGACGGAAAATATTGTGTGCCTATAAATTTTATCGGAGGATATGCGTTAAGAAATTGGACTCGACACCTATAGAACTAAGGAACTCAAAACCTATTCATTAAGGAGAAATTGTTGCCCTACATTTATGTATAGATTATTGTGAACTAAGTAACTTTCGGTTGGAAACCAATACTCTCTTCCTCGTATCCATTACCTCATGATTATTTGCGTGGATCCCGTGTATTCCAAATCGACCTCCGTTCTGGTTATCATCAATTGGGGGTTAAGTGAGACGATGTCTCCTAAGCCACTTTCCGAACTCGCAACGTTAGTTGTAAATCTCTCTTAGTACCGTTTGATTTATTTAGGGCTCGCCCGTATCCATAAACCTCTTGAACCGCGTATGCAAATTCATATAGACTAATCTGTTATCGTATTTATAGATGACATCTTAACTTATTCAAGTAAAGAAGGAAAACGAACAACATCACCATCTTAAGCTCGAACTTTTGAGAAAAGAGCAACTCTATACCAAATTCTCCGAGTGAGAATTTCTGTTGAACGAAGTCCAATTTTCTAGACCATGATGTTAATGGTCAAGGCATTACAATCAATCTCGAAATCAAGCCACATGTAATCAGGAAACTCTCCCAACTCAGACTTATATTCGTAAAAATATTAGATCTCACCGGTTGTTACCGAAGATTCATTTCTGACTTTTCTCGTGTGTTATCGCCAAGAAAAAGCCGTGCGCCTGCGGGCAAAGCGGACAATATTGTGGTCATGTTAAGCTGGGGTGTTACAGAATGGTATCACACGGTGTCACACGACTTTTAAACTCGTTAACTCACTAAGGAAAACTCTAAACCTCTCCGTGTTCGAACCTTGAGCGTGATTCTTCACACTAACATTTCTAGTTAAAATCGTATAGCAACAGATGGAACTCGAACATGGAAATATTTCTATTTGAACGCCGAAAGGCATACTCTCTCGACTCAAAAATCAACATAACTAAAATTCGTTATTTTACACGAAGAATTCGAATACTAAATTGTGGATCCGATCAATCTTCTCGACATCACGTACCACACTACATACCTCTGTTATTTCACCGTCACCGTCTGATATTACTGGAATGTAAGATAGCACACAATCCAACGATACTTCACTCTTCTTTGACTTAACGCCCTTGTGTTTCTGATAATCGGTCAACTATTATTCAACCCCGAACTATACAACTACGTGTACTACCTCGTTTCTCTTTCAGACTTCAACTTTTGACAACTAGAGGCACGTTATGGCAACCTCGAGATGTAAACTCATCCTATTCTAAGTCCTCATTTCACTACTATCTTTACCGTTCGCATTTCCGTTTAAAGAAACTCCTTGTAACATTTCTCCATGGATAGAGAAACTCCTCGTATTACATAAGTATTCGCCACGAGGGTGAATAGTCCTAACGAACATTTTTCGAACCCTAACTAACTTGTTCAAACATATCTTAAGAGATTCTATTCCAACACGGTGTATCCTTGTCAATTATCCCGTATCGAAATGCTCGTTTCACTTCTAGTTTTACAAGAAACCCTGGAGACCCGCTTAGACATGAGTACCACGTACCACCCACAAACCGATGAACCGAGCAAACGAACGATTTACGTCTTGGAAAGACATGTCACAAACTCGTATTGTCACCTTTAGTAGATCACTCGTACAACAGTAGTTACCACTCGTGTGTTCACCCGCACTTTCCGAAACCCTATATGACCGCTAATGTCGTACCCCTGTTCATTTAACCAACGCATGTGGCAAACAAAACACAGAATCTGAAGTCAATCAAGAAACAACAATTGAGATCATTCAAGTCCGAGAAGGGCTCGAGACAACCCATAGTCACCAAAAGAGTTATACCAAACTTAGATGAAAACCTCACAAAATCCCTGTAACAGTGTAATATTGAGAACCCGCACCTTGGAAAGGTGTAATCCGTTTCGGGAATCAGGGAAAGTTAAACTCGCGACACGTTAACCCTTTTGAAACCTTGGGGCGTATTGGAACCGCTTCCTACCGTTTGGAACTTCTGACTCAATTAAGTTTCCGCTTACCCTGTGTACCATGTAACAAACTTAGAAACGTGTCCTGCGGAACAGGAACGTGCAATCCTGCTAGATACATCAACTATCGATGACAAACTTCTCCTCATAGGAAAACCAGTTGAAACCAGGGATCGTAAAAAAAAAAAAAAAAAAAAAAAAAAAAAAAACCGAACCTTAATACAACGAAATACCCTAACTATCCAAATTCATGAGAACACTCAAGGACGTGCCTTCACTTATTCATAACATTGACAACGTAAAGTCTCGAGTAAGAGATATCGACTACTACTTCCAACTAAATTTCGGGACGAAATTTCTTTTGAGGTGTGGATAATGTAACATCCTGCATTTTTCCGTTAAATTATTTTAACGCCCGTCTTTTTCTTTTTAAATAATACCCTTCGTATCTAGATTCGTATCCTTTGTTATGTAACATTTTAAATATTCTCGTTATCGGATCTCAATATCTCCCGTACTCCCGTGTAACTTAAAATAAATCATTTGGTTATATCCCGCACCCGATTTGAACTCGAAGGACTAAATTCGCCAAAGGGTCAAACTAGTGACTAGGTCAACTAGTCAAACCTTCTCCTCCATCCATTCATTTCACCTCCTTCTTCCTTTTTGATACTTTCAAACTCTCCCAACATTCAAACCTTAAATCATCATCCAAATCCGTTCAAGCGAGCTTCAATCCAAACAAACTACATATTCTTGATCCTCTCATCATCCTCTTCGATTTGATGCTAACCACTTCGATTTTGGGTAACATTTCTAAAACACTAGATTTCTTTAAATTTATGTTCTTGACTTAAAAGTGTGTTAATTAGTGTCTATGGCTCATTGTGATGTCGTGTATGTAATTTGTATGCTCGATTTGTTGTTTTTGGTGTAACTAGCTTGAATATGAAAATTGCTTGCTTAATCTTTGATTTTGGATGATTAAAAGTTGTTTAATTGTTAAAGTTCATGTATTAAATGTGTTACTAGCATCATTAGCTTCAAATTGATGTGTAGGTTGATTAAGAAAACTTCAAAAACATGATTATTGATTTTGAGATGTTTGACTAGGGTTTGATAGTTCTTGACATGAATTTTTGGATGCTTGAATGTCATGAAATGTTAATTGTTAGTGTTTAGTAGTAATGTATGCTTCATTTCCTTCAAAACGGCATATCATATGTGTGAATTGGTTTCCCGAAACTCAAAATGCAATTGATGAACTTGAAACTTAGGAAATGGACTTTTATTGTTCGCTTGATGAGATTTCGGCTATTGTAAATGATGTTATTGTTGGACCATAAGTGCTTAGTTGTATTCCTCGTCAAAATACCTTTCCAACGATATATGATAGGCATTATAAGTGTTTGCGGGTCAAGAGTTGGGTTGGAAAAGGTTTTGGTTCGTGCATACTTTGAAAAACTGACCAGAATTCTCTGCCCAGATGGTGGCGCGGCGCGCCCCATCCCCGCGCGGCGCGCGGATTGGCCTGGTCAGATTCTGACCTCTTTGTCCCATTTCACGTGAAATGTTTGACTAGCTACCGACCTCCGATTCACATGAAACTTGTTCTAATATACTTGTATATGAATAATTAGCATAGAAAAATAGTCCGGGACCCGACCCGAACATGTTGACTTTTTCGTTGACTTTGACCCGACCAAGTTTGACTTTTTGTCAAACTTAACCAATTAATTATGCAATCTTTCTAACATGATTCTATACTTGTATCTTGCATGAAACTTGACAATTTTCTTCACATGCTACATAATCGAGTCGTGTCGAGCCATAGGACTAATTGAACAACTTTGACCCTTCATGACTATCGTTATTGATACAACCTACTTGTTTAGGTCGAGATTAGCTTTGTCTTTGCACGCGTTTACTCGTTGAAGTACTTTATTAACTCTTGCGCTCAAGGTGAGATCATAGTCCCACCTTTTCAACAACTTTTATACTTTTAAATCGTGGGCTGAGAAAACATATACTTTGTTACATCTTGTACTACTTACTTTTATGTTTTGAACACAAGTGTGAAAACAAACATTCCACGTGCGAGTTAGAACAAAAATGCCTCAATTCGATTATCATTAGTTACACTTGCAGGGTGTAAGCGAGAACTTATATTGTGTGGCCATACGGGTTTAACAAACCCTCATTCGGACGGTTCGCTACCGTTATGCGGATGAAATATATTTTTGTGTTTTAGTGCGGGTTCTAGCACTGTGTGATGGGGTAACGTTGGTTAAGTTTTGATAATTGAGTGCTCGCGTATAACAACACTTTTGGAATGCAAATGATTTGGATAATCTACGTTATGGAAATACAAAATCTTGTGGTTCAAAAACAACGTTTAATACTTACTAAACCTATGATTTCACCAACGTTTTCGTTGACAGATTCTTCTATGTTTTCTCAGGTCTTGCACGATATGTGATACATGCTTCCGCTCACTATTTGATACTTGCATTGGATGTCGAGTATACATGCATTTTGGAGCATCTTTTGAACTTATTTAAACCGTGTCGCTTAGTTTTCATTTGTACTTATAACGTTGTAATTTAACTTGTGGTCAATTATCTTTGTAAACTTTGAAACAATCTTTACACTTGAATGGATGCGACATATTTTGGGTCAAACGTCTGTTTTAAAGACTTATGACCAGGTAATGGGACCTACGTAGTCGACGCCGTCACTTGACGATTTGTCGGGGTCGCTACAAAAGATCACTAGGTCAGTATGTTGTCCCAAAAGGTTTAAAAGTGCATAAATTAAGTTTAAGTGTCATTATTAACATAATCATTATCATCATCATTTATCAACACTAAGGTAAGTTCAACAAGAATAGAGATCGAAACAAAAGGCTGACTTCGGATAGCTGTTACAACCTCTATACAAATCAAAAAGATGCGTAGTCAGTGGCTATGGCTCCGTATGTGAGTCCTCTAATCGCTGACCAATTTTCAGAATCTAACTCGTCTTCATTTGACCATGGCGACGATTTAAGTGCGAGTAGGTCAGAAATATCAGCACAACGTTACAAAGGCGTAGTGACTTTCGAAACGCTATAAATCCTAAAACGTATATCAGATTAAGTCGAGGCCTAAATGAAAAGTCATCTAATCGAAACGAACTATCTGAAAATCAATTTTCAGAAGCCTAGGAGTCTGATCAGACCCCGAAAAATGGCAAACAAGTGCTCCGGTGAGGTTCTTGGTGCTTGATGCTCATCACGGTTCTCATCCTTGATGCTTGGAAGCTTCAAGTGTACAAATATTTGATGTTTTAGCATCACTTTGACCAAGGTTTAACCATCAACACACAACTAAGAGTAAAATCTATCATTCTACAAGTTTTGAACATCAAGATTGCCTCTTTATTGCATAAATCCAATAAAGCTTCAACCTTTGTCCTTTTTACACAAGTTTATGCATCTCCATCATATGTGATGATGAAGACTTGATATTTATCATAACAAAAAACACAAAAAGGTTCCAAGTAAGTGAGATCTACAATAATAACTTAGATCTCAAGTATTAAGAAAACCCTAAGCTAGAAAGCTTGGATCTTTACAAGATTAATGAGACCATAAGCTAGAAATCTATGATCTTTAACAAAATAATGAAAGTAATGAGACCATAAGCTAAAAATGTGACGCCCCGTACTAAATCATCTTGTACGGACCATCAACAACAGGATCATTACAAGGTTAAGTACTATATGCTGTAATTAAAGAAGTTGCATTCACGATAAAAAGGTGATGTCATAACCGACATCAAATGTTTTACATTTCAAAAGCATGCTTCACTAAGTAGAAGCAAATAATAAGTGTATGTGACCACAATGGTCGTTACAAGTCATAGTTCAAAAGTACGAATGTTTGAATGCAAAATAAAGTGGTTCATGCATGGACAACTCTAAGCAGCGGGTGTCTACAGCACAACAAGTAAGACAGCGGAAGCAACCTCAAGCACCTGAGAAATACATGCTTAAAAACGTCAACACAAAGGTTGGTGAGCTATAGTTTAAGTATAACAGTATGTATGGTAGGCCACGAGATTTCAGTGCTACAAAGAGCGTTTCAAAACAGTATGATAAAGTATATGTTAACCGTGGGCACTTGGTAACTAACTTAACGTTTATACCCCCTGAAAGTATACTTGGCAAGTGCGTATGTTTACGAAGTATTAAACACTCGTTAAATGCTAGCGCTACTAGCCCGAGTGGGGATGTCAAACCCTATGGATCCATATCTAAGATTCGCGTTCACGGTTCAAAAACCAATGATTAAACGTTACCGAGCTAAAGGGAATGTTTATGCCGTTGTATAACCCACACATATATAAGTTTAAGTACTCGTGCCTAGTATGTAAAACATAAAATCCGCATGTATTCTCAGTTCCCAAAATAAGTTAAAGTAAAAAGGGAATGCTATAACTCACAATGATAATATAATCGTAAAGTCGGTCCGGTAAAGGTGTGCAAGTAAACGGTCCGAAAGTCCTCAACCTAAGTCAAATAGTACTAAGTCAGTAAATCGTCTTAATAAGTTTAAAAGTATGTAAATAAGGTCTTAAGGGTCATCATCATTCATCATTTAACAAAAGGCGTAAGGTAGGTTTCGTTTATGAAAGTAGTTTAAAACAAAGTCTGACTTCAGTCAGTCACCACGGCCTCTACCCTTACTGAATTAAGGTGAGACCAGTGGCCATGGCTCCTTCTATGAGTCCCTTAAGTGTGGTAAAATTTACAGAAGCAAACTCGTCTTGGTTTGACCGTGGTGACGGTCTAAGTGCGAGTAGGTCAGAAATTTCTGCACAACGTTAAAGGACATAGTGACGATCGGAGGGCCATAAATCCTAAACCGTAACTCGGATTAAGACGAGTCCTGTATGAAAAGTTATATACTCGAAAAGTTATATCTAAAAATCAATGTTAGAACAGCCCAGGTGTACTGGTCTGTTACAGAGACATCAGATCATTAGCTTTTGGACAGAACAGTGAGTTTAAAAGGGTTCCGGTGGTCTTGGTGCTTGATGTTCATCATGGTTCTCATCCTTGATGCATATAGCTTCAAGTGTACAACTCATTGATGTATCTACATCATCTTAACCAAGTCTTGACCATCATAACCCATGTGCAAGTCTAAGACATGAAGCACAACTCACTTAAGAGTTGTATGAAGTTTGATGAACCAAAGTTGCATCAAGGTCTTAGATCTAACACATACATGGACTTTAAACTTGAAAGTTAACTAACTAATCAAGATCATAAGTAGTAGAACATAGTTCTTAGTTTGATCTTGAAGATCCAAGACTCAAAAGTCTAGATCCAAAGTTATATTTAAAGAAAACTTATTTGTGTGTTCTTGAACTTTCAAAGTTAACTTAATTTGTTCAAGAGATATGAGATCAAGACTAACTTGTAGTACTTGACCATATAAACTAATTACATGAAATTAAAGTGCAAGTAAATGAAGTAAATAAGCTAGGTAAACAAGTAATTAGTTCATTGTTGTTCATACTTTAAAGATTCAAACCAAAGTTTGATCTTTAGAAAGTAAACTTTAAAGTTTACTTCATGAACTTCAAGTATGTCTTTCAACCATGAACTTTATAATCTTTTGAAACAAGTAAGGTAGAACATAACTAGATAGATTATGTTCTTGTTGTTCTTGTTATAACAAGATAAAAATGAAGAATCAAACTAGTAAGTTTATTCTTGTAATATGAAGGTAAGTAAGTAATAACAAGTAAATAACTAAACAACAACAAAGACAAGTAATTAATCAAGCAACTAACAAAAGATGATGATGATTTAGAGGTGTATAAATTCAATTTTTACAAGGAAAAGAAGAGAGAAAAAGATGTTCAAAATACTTACAAGAAAGAGAGAAAAGAGAGAAAATGGTTGAGAGAATTAAGTGTGTGTTTTGAATGAGAGGAATACAAGTGAACTAGTGAAAGAAGTAAGCAAAGTTTGAAACAAAAACCACCCCTTGGGCACCCATAGGCCACGGCCTGCAGCTGAATAAAGAGGGGGGGATGGAGTGTTCAATGGTTACTCATGTGTTAAAGCTTCTAAAGTTGGTTAAAAGGATGGTTTACATGGGGATTAAGTGCAACTAGATTCCTTATGAGATAACTAACTAGTTCAACCTCTAAGTATTACTTACACTTGCAAGAGTGGGCTAAAGGGTCCATTAATAATGTAGGGTGGGCTTGGAAGTCCAATAACATGAGTCCATTACACTAACAAAGCCCAAGTTCGAAAAAATCATAAGTTAAACCAATTAAAGCCCAAGTAACTAACTAATAGCCTTAGTTAATTAAAATGATTAATAAATTTAATCATGAATGTAAATAATATCTAAAAATATTATTCGTGAAAGTTCCGGGTGTCACAAAGACGTTTCGGGCACTTAAAAGTCAAGTTCGGGCAATCATGGCAACACGTAAATGTAATAACGTACATTCGTTTAAACACGCGTATTAATAATAATAATTATTAATAAAATAACGTTGGAAATTCCAGGGTCGTTACATTACCCACCTGTTAAAGAAAATTTCGTCCCGAAATTTTAAGCTGAGGTAGATGGAGGAGTCGGGAAAAGGTGAGGATACTTTCGCATCATTTGATCCTCTCGCTCCCAAGTAAACTCAGGTCCTCGTTTGGCATTCCATCGTACTCGTACAATTGGAATCTTGTTGCGTTTCAAAGTTTTGATCTCACGATCCATAATCTCAACTGGTTCTTCCACAAAGTGGAGTTTGTCATCAATTGTAAGTTCTTCCAGTGGTATGATAAGTTCAGGTGCAGCAAGACACTTCTTCAATTTCGACACGTGGAAGGTGGGATGAACTGAGCTCAATTGTGCTGGTAGATCCAAACGGTAAGCAACGGGTCCAACACGTTCCAAGATCTCAAAAGGACCAATGTATCGTGGGTTTAACTTCCCACGTTTTCCAAAACGGATCACACCTTTCCAAGGTGAAACCTTTAACATTACACGGTCGCCGACGTTGAATTCAAAGTCTTTACGTTTAAGATCGGCATAACTCTTCTGACGATCGCGGGCAGTCTTAAGTCTAGCTTGAATCTGAGCAATCTTCTCCGTGGTTTCGTGGTCTACCTCGGGTCCGGTGATTTGCTTTTCGCCTACTTCGGCCCAACAAATAGGAGATCGGCACTTACGGCCATACAATGCTTTAAAAGGTGCAGCATTAATGCTAGAGTGATAACTGTTGTTGTACGAGAATTCGGCGAGTGGTAAATGCCTTTCCCAGGCCTTTCCAAAATCAATAACACATGCACGCAACATGTCCTCCAAGGTCTGAATCGTTCGTTCACTTTGCCCGTCAGTCTGAGGATGATACGCAGTACTCATGTCGAGACGAGTTCCCATGGCTTCTTGCAAAGAACGCCAAAATCTAGAAGCAAAACGGGGATCGCGATCGGAGATGATCGATAAAGGTACACCATGACGAGATACAACCTCTTTGATGTACAGCTGAGCAAGTCTTTCCATTGTATCAGTTTCCTTCATCGCTAGGAAGTGTGCAGATTTGGTAAGGAAGTGAACAATAACCCAAATAGTATCGTATCCGCCCACCGTCTTCGGCAGCTTAGTAATGAAGTCCATTGTTATCCTTTCCCACTTCCATTGTGGGATTTCCGATTGTTGAAGTAAACCAGAAGGTATCTGATGCTCGGCTTTAACCTTCGAGCAAGTCAAACACTTACCAACATAAGTCGCAACGTCCTTCTTAAGATTCGGCCACCAATACTGTTCTTTAAGGTCGTGGTACATTTTTCCCGCTCCAGGATGAATCGAATATCTCGACTTGTGTGCTTCATCAAGTATCAGGTTCCGTAGATCTCCATAAAGAGGTACCCAAATTCTTCCGGCATAACATCGGAGTCCAGACTCCCTAACCTCGAATCGAGAGACAAGTATGTTCAAATGTTCATGAGATATGTTCTCCTCTTTGAGAGCCTCATCTTGGGCTACTCTGATCTGGCTGTTGAGGTTCGAATGGATGGTGATGTTCAGAGCCCTAACACGAAGAGGTGCCGTCCTCTCCTTTCGGCTTAAAGCGTCAGCTACAACATTGGCCTTGCCAGGGTGATAACAGAGTTCACAATCGTAGTCGTTGAGCGTCCCGATCCATCGACGTTGTCTCATATTCAGTTGCTTCTGATCAAAGATGTGCTGGAGACTCTTGTGATCGGTGAAAATAGTGCTCTTAGTTCCATACAAATAGTGTCTCCACAATTTAAGCGCAAAGACAACGGCTCCAAGTTCAAGATCATGTGTAGTGTAGTTCCGCTTGTGAATCTTCAATTGGCGGGAGGCATAGGTGATAACCTTTGATCGTTGCATCAGTACATAACCAAAACCACTCTTCGATGCATCACAATAAACAACAAAGTCGTCACTGCCTTCAGGAAGTGATAGGATAGGTGCGGAGGTTAACTTCTTCTTCAAAGTTTGAAATACTGATTCGTGTGCGGGTTCCCAAATGAACTTCTTGCCCTTGTGAGTCAGCGCGGTCAAAGGACGCGCAATCAAAGAAAATCCTTAGATGAATCTTCAGTAATAACCGGCGAGACCTAGGAATTGGCGAATATGCATCGGAGTAGTGGGGGTCTCCCACTTGCTGATGGCTTCAATCTTGGCGGGATCAACTTTGATACCCTGGTCGCTTACAACATGACCCAAAAATTGTACTTCCTTCAACCAAAATTCACACTTGGAGAATTTGGCGTAAAGTTGCTCTTGTCTTAAGAGTTCAAGCACTAATCGGAGTTGTTGCTCATGTTCTTCTTCGCTCTTAGAGTAGATGAGGATATCATCTATGAAGACGATAACAAACTTGTCCGAGTAAGGCTTGCAGACACGATTCATGATGTCCATGAACACGGCAGGTGCATTTGTCAAACCGAATGGCATCACGAGAAACTCATAATGACCATAACGGGTCCTGAATGCAGTCTTCATCACGTCACTTTCCTTCACCCTCAACTGGTGATAGCCGGATCGTAAATCGATCTTTGAGTAGACACTCGATCCTTGTAGTTGATCAAAAAGATCGTCAATTCGTGGAAGAGGATACCGATTCTTGATAGTCAGTTTGTTGAGTTCACGGTAGTCGATACACATACGGAAGGATCCATCCTTCTTCTTCACAAACAGAACAGGTGCGCCCCAAGGCGAGAAACTTGGTTGGATAAATCCTCGGTCTAACAGCTCTTGTAGTTGACTATGTAATTCTTGCATCTCGGAAGGTGCGAGTCTATAAGGTGCGCGAGCTACAGGTGCAGCTCCTGGCACTAAATCAATCTGAAACTCTACGGCTCTCTGCGGTGGCAATCCAGGCAATTCCTTTGGGAAGACATCGGAAAATTCGTTCACAATTCGAACGTCGTTCACGCTCTTCACCTCAGTTTCTACCGCTTTCACATGTGCTAGGACAGCAAAACGTCCCTTCTTCATAATCTTTTGTGCTTTCACGCAACTAATGAGGTTCAACTTCGAGGTACATCTCTCTCCATAGATAACCAGTGGTTCGCCATCTCCTTGTGGTATGTGAAGTGCTTTATCTCCACAGATAATATCGGCCTTTATCTTACTCAACCAATCCATACCAACGATCACGTCAAAACTTCCCAGTTTGATAGGTATCAAATCAATTTCGAAATCTGCACCAGCTATGTTGATGATAGCTCCACGACTAATATGGTCAACCTTTTCAAGTTTTCCATTTGCGACCTCGACAAGCATACTTTCTTTTAACGGGACTAATGACCAATTAATCTTATCGCAAAAATGTCTACATACATAACTTCTATCCGCACCAGTATCAAACAAGACAGAAGCTAAAAGATTGTTGATTGTGAATATACCTGTCACCAAGTCGGGGTTATCGCGTGCATCCCTTGCATTAACATTAAAAGCTCTACCACGAGGTGGTCCTCCATCTTTTCGATTATTTGGACATGCATTTCTGAAATGGCCCGTCTGTCCACATTCGTAGCACTTCTTTGGCCCATTGGTGTTCGGCTTCCCATTCAATGTGGTGACCTTGCAGTCTTTCCCGATATGCCCAGCCCGTTGACACTTCTCACAGACAACATTGCAATACCCAGTGTGGTGTTTGTAACACCTCTTGCATTGAGGTAGGGTTTCCTTGTAGTTCGGGTTGGAGTTGGTGTTTTTGTTGGGATTAGGGTTTCCACCGTTGTTGTGCCTCTTGGCGGGGGTTTGATCGTAGTTTCTCCCCCTGTTGTTGTTGTTGTTGTTGTTGTTGTTGTTGTTGTTGTTGTTGTTGTGGTTGTTGTGGTTGTTGTCCCATTTCCTCTTTTCACTACTACCGACTTCAAACTTAGCCTTCTCCGGCTCGTCAATAAGAATCTGATTCATGAGAGTATGTGCCATGCGCATTGCTTCGGGAACATTCGGTGGTTTGGATGAGGTGACATTTCCTTTGATGGACTTAGGAAGTCCCGAGAAGTATTTCTCCAAGCGCTTAAATTCGGGGGTGACCATGGTCGGACACATAAGAGCCAACTCCAAAAACCTATGATTGTAACTGTTAAGGTCGTTCCCTACGGCCTTTAATTGCATGAATTCGATTTCCATCTTCTGGATTTTGGTTCTCGGACAATACTCATCAATCATAGCCGCCTTGAATTCCTCCCATGGCGTAGCATACGCCTCATCGATACCTTTCGCTTGAGCTAACGTGTTCCACCACGTTAGCGTGCCGTCAGATAGCGTGCAAGATGCAAACTTGGTCTTATTGTCCTCCAAACAGTTGCTAACTCGGAATACTGATTCAAGTTTCTCGAACCATCTGGTGAGACCAACCGGTCCCTCGGTGCTGCTGAAGTTATGCGGTTTGCAGCTCTGGAATTCCTTGTATGTACACCCATTTCGAACGGGTGGGATAACTGGTGGTGGTGGCGGTGGAGCTTCGAGATTTCTTTCTGCTAGGGCTGCAGCGACCCGTTCGCTGATCATGTCCTCAATCTGGGCTGCGGTAGGTGTGGTTCTTCCGTTGGCCATGATATTCTAAACAAAAATTTTGACCCAAGTCAAAATCCAGCATTCAGTATAGTAATAATATAGTATATAGCAACCAACATGAAAACAGCACAACACATGTTGATTAAGTAACGCAACTAGATATAAGTACCACAAATCACCACATAGTAATGTAAATAGGACACTTGTGCAAAAAAGTAAACAACGCAAATTTCCATTAATAATAATAAGTTTCATACATCGCATAAGTTCGTACAATACATATGAAATACATGAAACTATAACTAGATTACATCATGAAATCTAAATACAAGGTCCTACGGTGAAGGCGGGTGAACTGCTCCTCGAGCCAACTGCTCCTCGAGCTCAGTGACTCGAGCTCGGAGAGTCTCAATCTCCCTCATCAGTTCCTCGTTAGAGGAAGCTGGTGGGGCAGGCGGTGCAGGTGGGGCGGGTGGTGCGGGTGGTGCTGGTGTAGATGGTCCGGCTCCGAATGTAGACGGTACGTCCCTAGATGTAAGTGGTCCGTATCTAAATCTAGGTGGTACGGTTCCAGGAATAGTCAATACGTAACGGGGAACCTTATGTATCTGTAGGTCGGCAGGGTATGGCACAACTCGTTTACGAGCAGTAACCCTACGACGATGGCCAAATGCGTCAGTAAAAGCACGACCTCTATTCACCCCTGAAATGACGGTGCCGTCGAAACGGTACCGCTTCTTCGGCGGGGTGGAGGGTGCCTGAATAGGTCTATCAGCAGGATCCTCATCATCGCTGGAGTCGTCTGATGATGAAGAATCGGCGGATGATGAGTCATCCGAATCATGTGGTGGTGAAACTGGTGGCTGAGCTGGTAATCCGAAGCGTCCGAAGGCGGCCAACATCTGTCTGTGTCTGCCTGGCGGAATCACGACTAAACGTCCGTCAGGAGTGCGTCGGCAAGGCGTGCGCATGTGGTTATGAAACGGCCCTTCCCCGAACTCCGCGGGGATCTCAATACCACCAATGCGGGGCTGTGACCTCGAGGGTCCGGGAACAGACACTGGGGCAGGTGCACTAGTACCAGCTCCGGAAGTAGAAGCGCCGGGATCACTAGTGGGTGTCAGGGCCGGTGTATCGGCAGTAGCAGCAGCAGGTGTAGCAGTAGGTAGGGCGACGGGGTCTGAGTCTGTACTGCCCGAAATGCCAGCAGGTGGAACATCCGACATCTGAACAAGGAAAAATAAATTTTCCATGTCAGTATGTCATAAAGCAAGCAAATAATAGGCCAACAGTTTAAATCATGTATAACGGTAACTAGCATGGCAATAACAGTAATTCGTATGAAAGTAGCATGCAATCGAAAGCAAGTAGCATCATGCAGTAGTGAAATCATGTAGTAGCATACGGCATATAGCGGAAAAAGTAAGCAGTAGCATGCAGTAAATTCAGCGGAAACAAGTAAACTAGCAAGTTGTAGATTAGTCCTATTAGTGAATCCTACTCGGGTCGGTCTTAGACTCACTAATGCAACCTAATTCCCTAAAACCAATGCTCTGATACCAAATGTGACGCCCCGTACTAAATCATCATGTACGGACCATCAACAACAGGATCATTACAAGGTTAAGTACTATATGCTGTAATTAAAGAAGTTGCATTCACGATAAAAAGGTGATGTCATAACCGACATCAAATGTTTTACATTTCAAAAGCATGCTTCACTAAGTAGAAGCAAATAATAAGTGTATGTGACCACAATGGTCGTTACAAGTCAAAGTTCAAAAGTACGAATGTTTGAATGCAAAATAAAGTAGTTCATGCGTGGACAACTCTAAGCAGCGGGTGTCTACAGCACAACAAGTAAGACAGCGGAAGCAACCTCAAGCACATGAGAAATACATGCTTAAAAACGTCAACACAAAGGTTGGTGAGCTATAGTTTAAGTATAACAGTATGTATGGTAGGCCACGAGATTTCAGTGCTACAAAGAGCGTTTCAAAATAGTATGATAAAGTATATGTTAACCGTGGGCACTTGGTAACTAACTTAACGTTTATACCCCTTGAAAGTACACTTGGCAAGTGCGTATGTTTACGAAGTATTAAACACTTGTTAAATGCTAGCGCTACTAGCCCGAGTGGGGATGCCAAACCCTATGGATCCATATCTAAGATTCGCGTTCACGGTTCAAAAACCAATGATTAAACGTTACCGAGCTAAAGGGAATGTTTATGCCGTTGTATAACCCACACATATATAAGTTTAAGTACTCGTGCCTAGTATGTAAAACATAAAATCCGCATGTATTCTCAGTTCCCAAAATAAGTTAAAGTAAAAAGGGAATGCTATAACTCACAATGATAATGTAGTCGTAAAGTCGGTCCGGTAAAGGTGTGCAAGTAAACGGTCCGAAAGTCCTCAACCTAAGTCAAATAGTACTAAGTCAGTAAATCGTCTTAATAGGTTTAAAAGTATGTAAATAAGGTCTTAAGGGTCATCATCATTCATCATTTAACAAAAGGCGTAAGGTAGGTTTCGTTTATGAAAGTAGTTTAAAACAAAGTCTGACTTCAGTCAGTCACCACGGCCTCTACCCTTACTGAATTAAGGTGAGACTAGTGGCCATGGCTCCGTCTATGAGTCCCTTAAGTGTGGTAAAATTTACAGAAGCAAACTCGTCTTGGTTTGACCATGGCGACGGTCTAAGTGCGAGTAGGTCAGAAATTTCTGCACAACGTTAAAGGACATAGTGACGATCGGAGGGCCATAAATCCTAAACCGTAACTCGGATTAAGACGAGTCCAATATGAAAAGTTATCTACTCGAAAAGTTCTATTTAAAAATCAAGGTTAGAACAGCCCAGGTCTATTGGTCTTTTACAGAAACATCATATCAGTAGCTTTTGGACAGAACAGTGAGTTTAAAAGGGTTCCGGTGGTCTTGGTGCTTCATGTTCATCATGGTTTTCATCCTTGATGCATATAGCTTCAAGTGTACAACTCATTGATGTATCTACATCATCTTAACCAAGTCTTGACCATCATAACCCATGTGCAAGTCTAAGACATGAAGCACAACTCACTTAAGAGTTGTATGAAGTTTGATGAACCAAAGTTGCATCAAGGTCTTAGATCTAACACATACATGGACTTTAAACTTGAAAGTTAACTAACTAATCAAGATCATAAGTAGTAGAACATAGTTCTTAGTTTGATCTTGAAGATCCAAGACTTAAAAGTCTAGATCCAAAGTTATATTTAAAGAAAACTTATTTGTGTGTTCTTGAACTTTCAAAGTTAACTTAATTTGTTCAAGAGATATGAGATCAAGACTAACTTGTAGTACTTGACCATATAAACTAATTACATGAAATTAAAGTGCAAGTAAATGAAGTAAATAAGCTAGGTAAACAAGTAATTAGTTCATTGTTGTTCATACTTTAAAGATTCAAACCAAAGTTTGATCTTTAGAAAGTAAACTTTAAAGTTTACTTCATGAACTTCAAGTATGTCTTTCAACCATGAACTTTATAATCTTTTGAAACAAGTAAGGTAGAACATAACTAGATAGATTATGTTCTTGTTGTTCTTGTTATAACAAGATAAAAATGAAGAATCAAACTAGTAAGTTTATTCTTGTAATATGAAGGTAAGTAAGTAATAACAAGTAAATAACTAAACAACAACAAAGACAAGTAATTAATCAAGCAACTAACAAAAGATGATGATGATTTAGAGGTGTATAAATTCAGTTTTTACAAGGAAAAGAAGAGAGAAAAAGATGTTCAAAATACTTACAAGAAAGAGAGAAAAGAGAGAAAATGGTTGAGAGAATTAAGTGTGTGTTTTGAATGAGAGGAATACAAGTGAACTAGTGAAAGAAGTAAGCAAAGTTTGAAACAAAAACCACCCCTTGGGCACCCATAGGCCACGGCCTGCAGCTGAATAAAGAGGGGGGGATGGAGTGTTCAATGGTTACTCATGTGTTAAAGCTTCTAAAGTTGGTTAAAAGGATGGTTTACATGGGGATTAAGTGCAACTAGATTCCTTATGAGATAACTAACTAGTTCAACCTCTAAGTATTACTTACACTTGCAAGAGTGGGCTAAAGGGTCCATTAATAATGTAGGGTGGGCTTGGAAGTCCAATAACATGAGTCCATTACACTAACAAAGCCCAAGTTCGAAAAAATCATAAGTTAAACCAATTAAAGCCCAAGTAACTAACTAATAGCCTTAGTTAATTAAAATGATTAATAAATTTAATCATGAATGTAAATAATATCTAAAAATATTATTCGTGAAAGTTCCGGGTGTCACAAAGACGTTTCGGGCACTTAAAAGTCAAGTTCGGGCAATCATGGCAACATGTAAATGTAATAACGTACATTCGTTTAAACACGCGTATTAATAATAATTATTATTAATAAAATAACGTTGGAAATTCCAGGGTCGTTACAAAAAAGCTAAGATCTTTAACATAATAATGAAACCCTAAGCTAGAAAGCTTGGATCTTTAGTGTTCTTGAAGATCTTGAAGTATAAAGTTTGGATCTTTAAGATACATGAAGATCATAAACACAAGTTTTGATCTTTATAACAAAACAAAGAAATTACAAGCTAGATCTAACAAGTAAATGAAGATTCCAAGCTAGAAAGCTTGAATCTTTCATGTTCTTGAAGGATTCAAACCCAAGTTTGAATCTACCAGATATCACAAGATCAAAAGCTAAAAGCTAGATCCATAAAATGATGATGATGATGTTGACTTCATGAAGAAGAAAAGAAGAAGAAGAAAATTTAAAACTTACACTTTTTAGAGTGAGAAAGACTAGAGAGAGAATTAGAAAGTAAGTGTGTGTAAATTGCAAATGAGATCAAGTGTATAATGGGTGAAATAAGGCTTGTATTTATAGGTGGTGAGGAGGTGGGAGGGGTGGTATGGCCGTGATTTTGGAGGGGGGGACAAGGGGGACAACTGTTTGCTTTTTAGTTAATGGTTGTCTAAAGTTGGTGCTTATGTTAGGATCCCATGCAACATTAAGGATAATGCTTAACAAAAATGCTAGTATGTTCCCTCTAATAAATGGGCATTTGTATTTCATTATAATGAGTCACTAACTTATAATAATTAGGCTAATTAAATAGTCCACTAGCTAGTGTAGGGTGGGCTAAAGTCCAACAAGGTAGAAAGTCCAACAAGACTAACTAGTGTGCTCTAGTAAATTACTAAGCGTAATTAAGCATCCAAAAACCCAAGTAATTGTTATTATAAAATAACAATTAGTATTTCGTAGTCGTAATATTCCGGTTACGACAAAAGTTAAACGTGTACACAGTACGCAGTTTGTTTTAAACGTCCAGAGACACTAACGGTCATAAAGGCTTCCGGGGTTCAAGATAAGTACCATACGTACTTAAAGGCACGTTTTAATATATAAACGAAAGTAATCAACATGTAGGAAGTTCCCAGAGTATAATATAGCTCAGTACGCACAAATACGCAGTTTCGCAGAAAGCACAAAAGCAAGTCGAAAAAGTCGGGTCGTTACATTACCCACCTGTTAATGAAAATTTCGTCCCGAAATTTTAAGCTGAGGTAGATGGTAGAGTTGTGAAGATGTGAGGGTATTTCTGTTTCATCTGATCCTCTCGCTCCCAAGTAAACTCAGGTCCTCGTTTAGCATTCCATCGGACTCGGACGATCAGAATCTTGTTGCGTTTCAAGGTCTTGACCTCACGGTCCATAATTTCGACAGGTTCTTCCACGAAGTGGAGTTTGTCATCAATCGTAAGCTCTTCAAGTGGTATGACAAGTTCTGGTTTAGCAAGACATTTCTCCAGATTCGACACGTAAAAAGTGGGGTGAACAGCACTCAACTGAGTCGGAAGGTCCAAACGGTAAGCAACAGGTCCAACACGCTCCAAAACTTCAAAAGGACCAATATATCGCGGATTCAACTTTCCACGCTTTCCGAAACGGATTACAACTTTCTATGGTGCGACTTTCAACATAACGCGGTCGCCGATTTGAAACTCGCGATCCCCGCGTTTAAGGTCGGCATAACTCTTTTGGCGATCACGGGCCGTCTTGAGCCTTGCTTGTATTTGGACAATCTTCTCGGTTGTTTCATGGATGAGTTCAGGACCAGTGAGTTGCTTTTCACCTACTTCGGCCCAACAGATAGGAGAACGACATTGACGGCCATACAATGCTTCAAAAGGTGCGGGCTTAATGCTTAAGTGATAGCTGTTGTTGTAAGAAAATTCGGCTAGCGGTAAATGCTTCTCCCAAGCCTTTCCGAAATCAATAACACAAGCACGTAACATGTCCTTCAGGGTTTGAATCGTGCGTTCGCTCTGTCCGTCGGTTTGTGGGTGATACGATGTGCTCATATCTAGACATGTTCCCAAGGCTTCTTGTAAAGAACGTCATATCTAGACGTGTTCCTTTATGTATAGTTATGCCAGTCCCTCCATCGTATCAGTCTCCTTTATGGCTAGGAAGTGTACAGATTTGGTAAGACGGTCAACGATAACCCAGATGGTATCATAACATCCTACCATCTTCGGTAGTTTTGTGATGAAATCCATTGTTATTCCTTCCCATTTCCATTGTGGGATTTTGGGTTGTTGAAGTAATCCAGACGGCTTCTGATGTTCGGCTTTGATCTTGGAACAAGTTAAACACTTTCCAACGTAAGTCGCAACATCCTTCTTCAGGTTCGGCTACCAATATTGAACCTTGAGGTCGTGGTACATCTTACCAGCTCCTGGATGAATTGAATACCTTGACTTGTGGGCTTCGTCTAGAATAAGGCACCGTAAATCTCCATATTTAGGCACCCAAATTCTTCTGGAAAAGTATCGAAGTCCAGTCTCCTTGACCTCGAATCGAAAAACGAGAATGTTCAAGTGCTCTTGAGAAATATTCTCCTCCTTGAGAGCCTCATCTTGAGCTACGCGGATCTGGCTATTGAGATTCGTCTGAATGGTGATGTTCAAGGCACAGACATGAAGTGGTATCGTTCTCTCCTTTCAGCTCAAGGCATCAGCTACAACATTTTCCTTGCCATGGTGGTAATGAAGTTCACAATCATAGTCGTTCAACGTCTCAATCTATCGACGCTGTCTCATATTCAGTTGCTTCTGATCAAATATGTGTTGGAGGCTTTTGTGATCGGTGAAGATAGCACTCTTGGTTCCATACAGATAGGGTCTCCATAGTTTGAGCGCAAAGACAACGGCTCGAAGTTTAAGATCGTGAGTAGTGTAGTTTCGCTCGTGAATCTTCAGTTGTCGGGAGGCATAAGCAATAACCTTTGTTCGTTGCATCAATACACAACCAAAACCTTGTCGGGAGGCATTGCAATACATAACGAAGTCATCACTGCCTTCAGGAAGGGATAGAATAGGTGCGGTGGTTAACTTCTGCTTCAGGGTTTGGAATGCCGACTCTTGCTCGGTATCCCAAACGAACTTCTTCCCCTTGTGAGTTAACGCAGTCAAAGTACGCGCAATCAAAGAGAAACCTTCAATGAATCTACGGTAGTAACCGGCGAGGCCTAAGAATTGGTAGATATGAGTCAGAGTAGTGGGGGTTTCCCCATTTGCTGATGGCTTCGATCTTCACGAGATCGACTTTGATACCCTGATCGCTCACGATATGACCGAGAAATTGAACTTCCTTCAACCAAAATTCACACTTAGAGAATTTGGCATAAAGTTGCTCTTATCTCAAGAGTTCTAGCATGAGTCGAAGATGTTGCTCTGTTCTTATTCACTTCTGGAATAGATAAGGATATCATCTATGAAGACGATAACGAACTTGTCCAGGTACGGCTTGCATACGCGATTCATGAGATCCATAAACACGGCAGGTGTATTGGTTAAATCGAATGGCATCACAAGAAACTCATAATGGCCATAACGAGTTTGGAATGCAGTCTTCAGCACATCGCTCTCTTTCACCCTCAACTGGTGATAACCTGATCGTAAATCAATCTTGGAGTAAACGTTGGATCCTTGCAGCTGATCGAAAAGATCGTCAATTCTAGGAAGGGGATACCGATTCTTGATCGTCAACTTGTTTAGCTCATGATAATCGATACACATGCGAAAAGATCCGTCCTTCTTCTTCACGAACAAAACAGGTGCGCCCCAAGGCGATAAACTTGGTCGGATAAATCCACGGTAAATAGTTCCTGCAGTTGGATCTGCAACTCTTGTAGTTCGGAATGTGCTAGTCGATAAGGTGCGCGAGCTACAGGTGCAGCTCCTGGCATTAGATCGATCTGAAACTCAACTGGTCTCGGCGGTGATATCCAGGCAACTCCTCTGGAAAGACGTCGGGAAATTCGTTCACAATTCGCACATCATCCACACACTTCTCCTCAGTCTCTAGCTTTTTCACATGCGCTAAAATAGTAAAACGCCGCTTCTTTATAACCTTTTGTACCTTCATGCAACTAATAAGGTTTAGCTTCGGACCACATCTCTCTCCGTAAACAATCAGTGGCTCACCATCTTCGCGAGGTATGCGAAGAATCTTCTCACCACAGATAACTTCTGCTTTCACTTTGGACAACCAATCCATACCGATTATCACATCAAAGCTTCCCAACTTAATGGGTATCAATTCAATCTCGAAATCTACACCAGCTAAGTTTATAATACCTCCTCGGCCAATTTGGTCAACCTTCTCAAGTTTTCCATTGGCCACTTCAACAAGCATACTCTCGTCCAAAGGCACCAACGACCAATCTATCTTAGAGCAAAAGCGTCTATCTACATAACTCCTATCAGCACCGGTATCAAACAGAACAGAAGCTAATAGGTTATTGATAGTGAATGTACCTGTGACCAAGTCAGGATCCTCACCGGCATCTCTGGCATTCATGTTGAGGACTCTTCCATGTGCTGGCCCGCTATCCTTCTTCTTGTTCAGACATTCATTCTTGAAGTGGCCCTGCTGGCCGCATTCAAAACACTTCCTTAGCCCATTTGGGTTTGTCCTCATAGCTGGGGTGGTGATCTTACAATCCTTGCCGATATGTCCAGTCCTCTTGCACTTTTCACAAACCACGTTGTAGTACCCAATATGATGCTTATAGCATCTCTTGCACTGCGGAGGTAACTTTTTAGTTAGGGTTCGAGCTAGGGTTTGGGCTAGGATTCTTCTAGGTATTGTTTCCCTTGAAATTCTCATACCTCTTAGCTGGGTTTTATTCAAAGACCTTTCCCTTGTTTTTGTCCCACTTACGTTTCCCATTACTAGCTCTCAATTCCGATTTTACCTTTTCTGGCTCTTGTTGGGTAATTTGATTCATCAGGGTGTGCGCCATGCGCATAGCTTCCGGGACATCTGCTGGTTTTGATGAAGTGACATTTCCTTGAATGTCCTTGGGGAGTCCCCACAGATACCTCTCCATCCGCTTGTACTCCGGATTAACCATTGTGGGGCACATCAAAGCTAACTCTAAGTACCTTCGGTTATAGCCATCAAGATCAGTCCCTACAACTTTCAGTTCCCAAAACTCCGCTTCCATCTTCTGAATTTCGGTTCGGGGGCAATACTCCTCGATCATAGCACTCTTAAACTCCTCCCATGATATAGCATAAGCCTCGTCAATTCCTCACGCCTGGGCGAGCGTATTCCACCAAGTCAAAGCGCCATCCGACAACGTACAGGAGGCGTACTTAGTTTTGTTCACTTCAGAGCAGTTACTCACACGGAATACAGATTCTAACTTCTCAAACCATCTCGTCAGCCCAACTGGTCCTTCAGTACCACTGAAATTGTGGGGCTTGCAGCTCTGGAACTCCTTAAAAGTACACCCATTCTGAACAGCTGGGTTGGCTGGTGGAGCTAGAGCAGGGTTGACATTCGCCATAGCCGCGGCTACTAGAGCAGCTATCATCCCCTCGAGCTGAGCTGCGGTGGGGATTTCTCGCAAACCTCTTCCATTTGCCATGGATCTTCCAAACAAAAGTTTCGACTTAAGTCAAAATTCCGCATTCAATAATTCATAACGCTATAGCATAAGGTAATCAATTGGAAAACATCACAATACACGTTAACTAAGCATGGCAAGCTAGTTGCAGATAGCACGAAAACCATCAGGTAATAACTTAAATAGAACACCGTATAATAATTAAACAACATTAAGTTCCGTTCATTAATAAGAAAGTTGCATACATCTTCATAAGGTTCATACAATACTTGAGTAAAACATGAAACTACTAACGAGATTACATAACGAAATCTAATATGATAGCCCTATGGTGATGGTGGGTAAATGATGTCCATCAGGTGGGATATATGATCCTCGAGCTCAGTTACCCGAGCACGGAGGGTATGCACTTCCCTCGTCAGTTCCTCGACGACGGGGGATGCTGGTGGGGCAGGTGGTGCAGATGGTGCAGGTGACGCCGGTGGTGCAGATGGTCCAGATAAAGCAGACGTAGCACTGGAATTATATGGCACAGTGTGGGCGGTCTTATGCACAAATGGATCAGTGGGATAGGGCACAACCCGCTTGCGGGCGGTGACTCTAACCAACAGTCCACGTGCGTTCATGAACTGCTTACCTCCGTTAACCCTTGGAATAACAGTACCATCGAAACGATACCGCTTCTTTGACGGGGTAGAGGGCGGCTGCACGGGCTCCTCCTCTGGGTTCTCCTCAGAATCCTCCTCGGGCTCCTCCTCGCTGGTGTCAACGGATGATGAATTGTCTGAATCATCGGAAGGAAATGCATGATCATCGCGGGCGGGAGAAAGCGTCTGACCGGTGGTCATAAGTTGATATCTGCCTGGTGGAATCGGTACAACACGTCCATCAGCGGTGTGTCTAGCCCAATGTCCATACTCGTTACGGAAAGGACCGTCTCCATTTCCCCCAGGGATCACAGTATCTCTGGAATGGTGCTGTGGCTCCGAGAGTCTAGGGCTGGGTGGTGCTGGAATCTCCTCTGGATCCTTGTCTCTGTCTGAGACGTCCATCAGGTCAAGCACGAGTCCAACAGTCGTCTCTGAGTCACTCTCGAAGTCAAAGGTCATGGGCAGCATGTCTGACATCTGAACAAGAAAAAATAACTTTTTCCATGTCAGTAAGACATATAACAAGTACGTAATCAGGCACTACAGCATCCTAGCAGTACATGACATGGTAATGAAAACAGTTCTAAATAGAAGTAACATGCAAAAGTAGGTTGTAGCATGCAGTAACAAGAATAAGTAGCAGCATGCAGTAAGTTCTCATAGCAGTAAGAGTAAGCAGCAGCATGCAGCAGTTTCGCAGAAACAGGTAAACAAGCAAGTTGTAGATTAGTCCTATTAGTGAATCCTACTCGGTCTGTGAAAGGACCCATTCATATACATTATAAACGATTCATAATAGTTGATTTCATCGCGAGGTATTTGACCTCTATATGATACATTTTACAAACATTGCATTCGTTTCTAAAAGATAAACTTTCTTTACAATGAAAGTTGACGGCATGCATACCATTTCATAATACATCCAACTATAATTGACTTAATAATAATATTGATGAATTTCAACGACTCGAATGCAACGTCTTTCAAAATATGCCATGAATGACTCCAAGTAATATCTCTAAAATGAGCAAATGCACAGCGGAAGATTTCTTTAACACCTGAGAATAACATGCTTTAAAGTGTCAACCAAAAGGTTGGTGAGTTCATAGGTTTAATTTCTATATAATAATCATAATATTTAATAAGCCACAAGATTTCATTTAATTAAATGTGCAGGATCATTACAACTGCAAAAATCATTCATACGATGAATCGCCTGGTAACCTGCCTTAACATAGAGCGCTTAAGATATCTGGCATCATACATTCCACTATTCAAATGTATGACAAGAACCCTTCGAAGTACTAAAGCATTTCCATTATTCGAAAATGGGGGTGGTTGGTGCCCGTAGATCTACCTTTAGGATTCGCGTCAATTAGTGTTTTTCACTAATTCTTAGGTTACCAAGCATAATAATAATAAGCATAATAATAATAAGTACAGATATCCGGTAAAACAAAACAATCGTAGAATGTAGTTTCATGAACTTGTGCTTATTTTGTAAAACATTTATAAAAGCAGTGCATGTATTCTCAGTTTCAAAAATATATATTGCAAAAGCATTTAAATAGGGAGCAAATGAAACTCACCATACTGTATTTCTTAGTAAAAATACATATAACGTCATTGATCAAGTGCAAGGTTGGCCTCGGATTCACGAACCTAAATTAATTATATATATTTATGTGTTAGTCAATATTTGTCTAACAAATTAGGTCAAGTCATAGTGTATCACAATCCTAAGGCTCGAAAATAATATGTAAAGGTCAACAAAAGTCAATTTGACTCAAAATAATTTCCAAAATCTATACATGATTAATATATAGTTTAATATCGTCGTTTTATATTTTTAAATATTTTTAAAAGATTTATTAGAGTAAATAATATAATTAATTTATTAATAAATAAAATTTTATATTAAAATTTATATAATAAAATATACTTTTATATATATTAAGTAATAAAATTTATAGAGTTCATTTAATATCATAAAGATAATATGATAGGTATTATTAAAGTAATTTTATTACATGTAGTAAAATATGTTTGTATCACATATTTATTTGATAAAATAATATCTATAATAATAGTAAGTAAAAGTTATATTATTTTGTAATAATAATTATTATTATTCTATTAATAAAAATATCAATATTTATAATTACTAAAAATGACATTATGATAAAATGATAATTCTAATTATGATAACTTTAATATTTACGATACTTTTTAATATTAACTTTAAAATAATAATTCTATTTAAAATGATAATAATAATCATATTTTATAATAACAATGACATTTCTATTAAAATGATAATTTTTGTTAAAATGATAGTTTTTAATACTAACGATACTTTTAATAATAATAGTAATGATAAAAATAATAAGAACGATAATTTTATCTAAATCAATATCTTATAATATTTTAATTTCATCATTGTGACGACCCGGGAATTTCTGACTAAATTTAAACTTTATCTTTATATGTTTCCGACACGATAAGCAAAGTCTGTAATTTTTAACCTCAAAAGTTTTGGAACTATAGTCACGTAATCAATTACTCTCTGACTAATTCCGATGATTCACGAACCATTGTTTGTAAATAAAATTGTACATATATATATATGTAAATATAAATATGTGTAGTAATTTAAAATTATAAAATATAATTTAAACATTGGAATTAGATATGTTAAATAAGATACAAAATAATTAAGTAAAATTTAAAATGAATATATAGACATATGAGATTTATGTATATTATTAAATAATATATATATAGTTAAATGATAAAGATTCAGTAAAAGTTACTATATAATATATTATATGATTATTAAATATTACATAATTAACAATATATTATTAAACAAATTAAATAAGATTTTATTACTTTCATTATTATTATTAATACTAATATTAATATTAATAATTAATATCAGTATTAGTTATACTGTTATAGATAATAGATATAGATAAGAAATCTAATGCAATTAAGTTGTTACCTTTACTAATATTAATATTACTTTCACTACTATTATTAGAATATGTAGTTAATATTAATAACAAAGTTATTATTAATATTTTGTATATTACATAAATATGAAATTGATACAACTGAATTGTTACATAACTACTATTAATATTAGTGTTATTAGTATTGTTGTTATCATTATTCATATCATAATTAGTAGTAAGATTATAATTTTAATTACTATAAATGGTTATGTATTATTATTATCTTTATTAAGATTATTAATATCATTAGTATTATAACTAATAATAAAATTTTAATTTTAGTATTTATGATTAATATTAGTATTATTATTGGATATTATTATTACCATTAATAATTAGTATTATTATTATTATAAATTATTATTGATATCATTTTTAGTATTATTTGATAATATTAACATTATTATTATTATTACTATTATTATTATTAATTCAATTATTAATAGGATTTTAATTAATTATAATTACTAATAATTAATATATTAATATACATTATATTATAGAACGTACTCATCTGGAATCAGGATCTGTTATCAGTAGCTCTCAATCTATAGCATTATCTTGTTTCTGTCCCCTATTGTGATTCAATCAATAGAAAACATCCAAACTCAGTAGATAACGTAATCTGCTTTTATATATTTTTTTCTTATTTAATTCCTGTTATATTTGTACTGGCTGTCGACTGATTCCATTATAAGATTGACTAATTCATTGTAATATTGGATCCATTCGAACTACCTTCCATTTCCAATATCAATTTCAACAACCCAATACTGTTAAATTAGTTAAATTAATAATATTTTTTTTTAAACAGACTGCAAAACCCGTTCTTCAACTTTTGAGCCAAATCACGATTCTGTGTCGCATTTAAAAATCTATAAATGGAGGATTGTTAGAAATCCTTCATTTAATCTATATATAAAGTTTCAGTTCTTAATTCATAAAATCAAAGTCGAATTTCGAAGTCAAAGATATATTTTCAAAAGTCAAAATAATAGTTCTTCTCAAAATTCGTTTTTAATTCGATGTTTCAGATTCAATTAGGTACACAGATAGTTTCTAAAGGGGTTTTGCAACCTATTTCATGAAGTAAGTTTTTGTTAAAACGATCTCTAATTAAAAATCAAGATTTTTTTTCTGTATGCGTCGAGACTGCAGTAGCAGTTTTTATTTTTATTTTTTTATTTTTTATTTTTTTTTCTCGTTTTCCTTTTAATGCTAACATCTGACATCTGATTTCTATTATTTACAAATGTTTTAAAATATCTTAATTGGGACAATTTAAAACTGTCTTGGCCGATTTATATGTTTGAAGAGAAGATGAAAGGGAAACAGAAGTTAATAGGTTAAATAATATTTAGAAGAGTTATGATCAGTAAAAATCGAATGGATCAGTTGGTTAAGGTTGTTTGTGTGTATCCGAGAGGTCTCGGGCTCGAGTCCGGGCAAGGGCAATTATATTCTTTTTGGAACCTATTCTTGTGAGGTAGTAGTCTTTTATTGTTATTGTTATTACTTCATTATTATTATAATTATTATTATTATTATTATTATTATTATTATTATTATTATTATTATTATCATTATTATTATTATTATTATTATTATTATTATTATTATTATTATTGGTTATGGTTATGGTTATGGTTATTATTAAGATAAGTGTTATTAGTTCCTAAGAATTAAAGTATAATTATTATTATTATCATTTATATAAATAATAGTATTATCATTATTATTATTACTAATATTATCATTAAGTATTATTATTATTATTATTATCACTATATTATTATTATTATTACTAGTATTAGTATTAGTATTATTATTATTATTAATATTATTATGATTATTATTATTATTGTAATATTATGATTATCGTCATTAAGATGATTATGAACATATTAACAACATTCATGCTACAAAATTAATAATAAAAGTGATACGATAAAAATTATGAAAAATGGTCATAATTATTTAAATATAGGTACAATTATGAATACGATTACAAATTTAAGTTATAGAAACTGTAGTCATAAGTTTAGAAATTATAAGAAACTTAGGATAAATCTGATATGTATTATTAGCACTGATATTATTATCATTTACTAAAAGTATCATTTTAATTAAAATTATCAAAATTAGCATTTTTATTAAGATTACCATATACATTAAAATAGATACTATTACTACTAATATTATTACTATTATTATTATCATTACTATTATCATTCTTGTCAATACTGGTATTATTACAAATAGATATTTTATACAACAATACATTACAATAATATTAATATTACGTATCATTATATGGTTATTATTAAAATGATAATTACTAAATTATATATATAAAATGTATCAGTTAATACACAAATATATATTGTTATCATATATAAAACCTTACATATATATGTATAATATAAATAATGATAAATATTAACTATATAAAATATATAAATTAAATATATTAAAATGATCCAAATAACATGAAATATAACAAGTATATTATTAATAATAATATATATAAACTTGCTCGATTACGATTATATGTTTTAATAAATATACAATTGATATAGGTTCGTGAATTCGAGGCCAACCCTGCATTGTTCAATATAGTCATATGTATTTTTACTACAAAATACATTAGGTGAGTTTCATTAATCCCTTTTTAAATGCTTTTGCAATATATATATTTGGGACTGAGAATACATGTGCTGTTTTTATAACTGTTTTACGAAATAGACACAAGTAATTGAAACTACATTATACGGTTGAATGATCGAAACTGAGTATGCCCCTTTTTATTAAGTCTGGTAATCTAAGAATTAGGGAACAGACACCCTAATTGACGCGAACTCTAAAGATAGATCTATCGGGCCCAACAAGCCCCATCCAAAGTACCGGATGCTTTAGTACTTCGAAATTTATATCATGTCCGAAGGAGGATCCCGGAATGATGGGGATATTCTTATATGCATATTGTGAATGTCGGTTACCAGGTGTTCAATCCTTATGAATGATATTTTTGTCTCTATGGATGGGACGTATGTTTATGAGAAATGGAAATATGAAATCTTGTGGTCTATTAAAATTATGAAATGATTATTTATGATAAACTAATGAACTCACCAACCTTTTGGTTGACAATTGAAAGCATGTTTATTCTCAGGTATGAAAGAAATCTTCCGCTGTGCATTTGCTCATTTTAGAAACATTACTTGGAGTCATTCATGGCATATTTCAAAAGACGTTGCATTCGAGTCGTCGAGTTCATCAAGATTATTATTAAGTCAATTATAGTTGGATATATTCTGAAATTGTATGCATGCCGTCAATTTTCGTTGTAAAGAAAGAATGTCTTTTAAAATTGAATGCAATGTTTGTAAAATGTGTCATATAGAGGTCAAATACCTCGCGATGTAATCAACTGTTGTGAATCGTTTATAATCGATATGGATTTCGTCCGGATGGATTAGGACGGGTCTTCACAGTTGGTATCAGAGCAGAGGTCTTAGCGAACCAGGTCTGCATTAGTGTGTCTAACTGATAAGTCGTTAGGATGCATTAGTAAGTCTGGACTTCGACCGTGTCTACATGTCAAAAAGTTTTGCTTATCATTTTGTGTCGAAAATTATCTGCTTATCATTCTTAGTCTAGACACGTCTTGCTGCATTGACTGCATGAATAGTGTATAGACAAAATTCATATCTTAGCGTATCTGACAATTCATATCTTAGCGTATCTGTTACTGTAGACCTTGCCTGATATCTCTCGTAAATTTCTCCTTAATTTAAGGGATCCTGGTACTATATATATCTATGCAAATTATGCATTGAGAATACCATCCAACTATAAATTGCTGTCACTAAACTCTTCATACCAAAAATCTTTCCTGAGATATCGTAAGATGGCCTCTACGAATCAACCAAGTTCCTCTGACTCCGAAGACAGCGTGACAGGAGCACACCAACCAATCAACTACCGTGATTACTGGAGAAAATGGGAGTGGGTTCGCCACATACTCACCCTATGGAGAAGGGAAGAAGGTACTCCATATCATGAATCGAATCTACCACCTAACCTTGGAGTACTTGACCCGCTCACCGGCGAACCCGTTCGCAACACCGTTTATACCCTATTTGCAAGAATTTTTCGTCTTGAATCTACCATTAACGGAACTAGAGAAGATATCCGACCACTACCTCACACTGATAATCAACCAGGGTTAGTAGAAGAAGTTAGAGAACTCCGAGCTCGAGTATTAACTTTAGAGAGCACGATATACAATTTGCAAGCACCAGCTGTATCACCAACACCGGTACCATCACCAGCCTCAGCACCAATGGGACCAGTACAACCAACAACCCAAGTTTCAACAATCCATGCCTCAACATCTCATTATGTACCTCGAGTATAATCATCGTTCTACGAATCGTTCTACATCATTTATCTTCGTTCGACATGGCGATTAGGTAATCTCTAATGTTTTAGAGATTATATATTCTTATTCTAACGGTAAATCAAATGAGTTTAATATCATATTGACTCATTAAATCCATAATTACGTCTGAAGAAAATATATATGTATATATGTTTTCATAAAGATTGTAATTAAAATTTTTATTGTACAAACTGTTAATGGTGAAAATATTTTAACGGGTAGGTAATACCCGAGGAATATTTAGATTTCGCATTAATAAGTTACACTGTACATTCTTCGAATCTGATTCAGCAGTCATTTACTATCCTACTTGCAACCACAGCTATACGAATCCGTTCATCACAGAATAACCATTTTCATTCAATTTCATATTTGGATTTTGACCTATCAGAATCCGACAAGTGGCATAATGAAGAAAATATTGGACAAAATAAAATTTGTTAGAAACAAACAAATTAACTATGAGAAATTTTGTTAAGAATCCAAGCTAACAAAATCCTAGCTAACTGATTACATTTTATTTATCGCAATTTATTTTATCGCAATTTACATTCACGCAATTTTATTTATCGTCATTAAATTTCTGTTATTTACTTTACGCACTTTATTTATCGTTATTTAATTTTCTGTTATATATTTTACGCACTTTAAATATCGGGACACGTATACAAGGTTTTGACATATCATATCGACGCATCTATATATATTATTTGGAATCACCATAGACACTCTATATGCAGTAATGATCGAGTTCTCTATACAGGGTTGAGGTTGATTCTACAATAATATATATAGTTTGAGTTGTGATCGAGTCTGAGACGTATACGGGTCACGACACGTATTAATTAATACGAATATTATATATTAAACTATATATGAATTATTGGACTGTCAACTGTGGACTATCGACTGTGGACTAATAACATTGGACAATTAAAATGAATTAAAATATTGATTATAACATATGAAACTAAACAATTCTTCAAGTTGCCACTTGATTTCGTCTTAAACAACATTTGTATCTTCACGATTACATTCTGCGTTCAAACCTTTCATGATTCTTGAAAACACCTCAATCGAGAGGATGAACCAAACGCACTTCATTTACGGAAGAAAAGATTGATGCATATAGTAATGCACTTGAAAGACTCTCGGAAACTGAGTAAACGTTCAATACATAACTGTGCTAATTTCTTTAGTGTTATTATTACTCAAAATAACTTTGCAGTTCTTCTTCAAAATAGCCAAATTTTGTCACAGCTCCAGCAAGACAACTTCGACTTTTCGTACGAAACAACCTTATTATAACGTTGATATATACACGTGCTCTTTTATTGTTACCAGGGAACCTTTCATATTCCACCATATTACCATCGGCGTTTAATCATCTAAAAACATAATTTTCCTGAAACCACCTCGGATTAATAACCGATGATTCAGATATCATAGCATTAAATGCTGAAGAAACAGAATAATGGTAGATGGTCTAAACGGCCAAAAGTTTGATGATAAAGAAAGGAGTGTTAGGAACGCTCGAAATTGGGTATTGAAAAACAGATTGAGCTACCCATGAAGGAGACCAAGGACAAATACAAGGACCAAACCCTATATTCAAAGGATTCAGGTAATTCTGGATCCGTTGAAATCTTTAGAGAATATCTTGCTCCGGAGTCATGTTAAAATCTTGCGAAAAATCTTTCTCCATCAACCATCGAACTTAGAAATTCCAAAATATCATCATCAATATCTTCGATATTTCTGAGGATATTTTCATAAATATTCTCGTCCGAAATTATATACCTCTTCGTGCTTCCTGTGTGTCATTATATTGGAAACATTCAATAGAAAAATTTAGTACCGAAAAGCAGATTATGCGAAACTATGAAGAACGCCGTGGAAAAATCACAAAGAATAAGTTTGACTTCAAAGAATCCAAATGATTCAATGTCTGCTAAAGTCTTTAGTGAATATCATGCTCCTTACTCTAAACCCTTGCGGATAATAGTTTCTATCATCCTCTGATCTTAGATATTCCGAGATATTATCGTATCTTTCATTATAAATATCCTTGATATTTCTGAATATATTTTCATAACTATTCTTATATGAAATCATTAATCTCTTCGTGCTATCAGTGTTACATCATATAGAAACTGTTAGTTTCTATATTCTGTAAACTTTCGAATTTAAAATATGAATGTTTTTGAAGTAGTGTTGGGAACTGATGCATGAGTTAGTATAATATAATGACACTTGATCAACGTGATTATATTACAGTAAGTCATGCTGAGTTTCTAAATGGAATGTGATGATTCACAGATTACGTCATCATGTGCTATGTTACACGACTCTTACGTTCTGTCTAATCTATAAACATATCAAGAACATATTTTTCTTGATAGTTCTATCTTTCCTGGATATTCTGGTAATTTGACGAATCAAGATCGTGCTATTACCATTTCTATCTTAGAACATTAACTATGTTCATTTCGAAATTCATATCTACGAATTCTGGACCATTATTCGCTTGACTTAAAGTCGGGAAGAGAAAACAAAAGTATGAAGCTCCAATACATAGGGGAAAATATAAAGCCCAACAACAACACCGAAATTACAAACCGTGTATGTCGATGTTTATCGCAACATAAAGACACGGGAGAATTAAAAACACTATAACCCCAAGGACGAAGTAGAAGAAAGCAGATTCCTCTGGTGAAAGTTGGAAAAGGAGTATGATTGTTGCGATAGAAAGGATAATGACAAGGATCGAAACTGGATTAAGCACTTTCAGAATCTTTTGGATGTATGAAACAAGAAGGTAAGTATAGGAATGGTGAAAATAATGGAACGGAAGAGTTTAATTTATAATGGAAATATCAGATAGAGTAATCGAAGCAGATCATCGTATTTAATTAGAGAGATCTTAATTTCCTTATTCGCCGAAGAATCAGATCTTATAGATTTTCAAGATTTTCTTTTAAATCCCTTGAATTCCGGAATTCAACCCAGGCAACGTCAAAAGTTAAAACGAAACTTCATTTATTCATTTCACTTTATTGTGATAGCTTCATTCGTGCTCTTCGAATAATCGAATTATTTTTTCTGTATTAATCAATAATGACAAAACTCTATTTATCAACTCATATGCGTCATGAAAACATTTTTATTGTTAACCATGACGACCATACTCAAATTTCGGGACGAAATTTCTTTAACGGGTAGGTACTGTGACGACCCGGGAATTTCTGACTAAATTTAAACTTTATCTTTATATGTTTCCGACACGATAAGCAAAGTCTGTAATTTTTAACCTCAAAAGTTTTGGAACTATAGTCACGTAATCAATTACTCTCTGACTAATTCCGATGATTCACGAACCATTGTTTGTAAATAAAATTGTACATATATATATATGTAAATATAAATATGTGTAGTAATTTAAAATTATAAAATATAATTTAAACATTGGAATTAGATATGTTAAATAAGATACAAAATAATTAAGTAAAATTTAAAATGAATATATAGACATATGAGATTTATGTATATTATTAAATAATATATATATAGTTAAATGATAAAGATTCAGTAAAAGTTACTATATAATATATTATATGATTATTAAATATTACATAATTAACAATATATTATTAAACAAATTAAATAAGATTTTATTACTTTCATTATTATTATTAATACTAATATTAATATTAATAATTAATATCAGTATTAGTTATACTGTTATAGATAATAGATATAGATAAGAAATCTAATGCAATTAAGTTGTTACCTTTACTAATATTAATATTACTTTCACTACTATTATTAGAATATGTAGTTAATATTAATAACAAAGTTATTATTAATATTTTGTATATTACATAAATATGAAATTGATACAACTGAATTGTTACATAACTACTATTAATATTAGTGTTATTAGTATTGTTGTTATCATTATTCATATCATAATTAGTAGTAAGATTATAATTTTAATTACTATAAATGGTTATGTATTATTATTATCTTTATTAAGATTATTAATATCATTAGTATTATAACTAATAATAAAATTTTAATTTTAGTATTTATGATTAATATTAGTATTATTATTGGATATTATTATTACCATTAATAATTAGTATTATTATTATTATAAATTATTATTGATATCATTTTTAGTATTATTTGATAATATTAACATTATTATTATTATTACTATTATTATTATTAATTCAATTATTAATAGGATTTTAATTAATTATAATTACTAATAATTAATATATTAATATACATTATATTATAGAACGTACTCATCTGGAATCAGGATCTGTTATCAGTAGCTCTCAATCTATAGCATTATCTTGTTTCTGTCCCCTATTGTGATTCAATCAATAGAAAACATCCAAACTCAGTAGATAACGTAATCTGCTTTTATATATTTTTTTCTTATTTAATTCCTGTTATATTTGTACTGGCTGTCGACTGATTCCATTATAAGATTGACTAATTCATTGTAATATTGGATCCATTCGAACTACCTTCCATTTCCAATATCAATTTCAACAACCCAATACTGTTAAATTAGTTAAATTAATAATATTTTTTTTAAACAGACTGCAAAACCCGTTCTTCAACTTTTGAGCCAAATCACGATTCTGTGTCGCATTTAAAAATCTATAAATGGAGGATTGTTAGAAATCCTTCATTTAATCTATATATAAAGTTTCAGTTCTTAATTCATAAAATCAAAGTCGAATTTCGAAGTCAAAGATATATTTTCAAAAGTCAAAATAATAGTTCTTCTCAAAATTCGTTTTTAATTCGATGTTTCAGATTCAATTAGGTACACAGATAGTTTCTAAAGGGGTTTTGCAACCTATTTCATGAAGTAAGTTTTTGTTAAAACGATCTCTAATTAAAAATCAAGATTTTTTTTTCTGTATGCGTCGAGACTGCAGTAGCAGTTTTTATTTTTATTTTTTTATTTTTTATTTTTTTTTCTCGTTTTCCTTTTAATGCTAACATCTGACATCTGATTTCTATTATTTACAAATGTTTTAAAATATCTTAATTGGGACAATTTAAAACTGTCTTGGCCGATTTATATGTTTGAAGAGAAGATGAAAGGGAAACAGAAGTTAATAGGTTAAATAATATTTAGAAGAGTTATGATCAGTAAAAATCGAATGGATCAGTTGGTTAAGGTTGTTTGTGTGTATCCGAGAGGTCTCGGGCTCGAGTCCGGGCAAGGGCAATTATATTCTTTTTGGAACCTATTCTTGTGAGGTAGTAGTCTTTTATTGTTATTGTTATTACTTCATTATTATTATAATTATTATTATTATTATTATTATTATTATTATTATTATTATTATTATCATTATTATTATTATTATTATTATTATTATTATTATTATTATTGGTTATGGTTATGGTTATGGTTATTATTAAGATAAGTGTTATTAGTTCCTAAGAATTAAAGTATAATTATTATTATTATCATTTATATAAATAATAGTATTATCATTATTATTATTACTAATATTATCATTAAGTATTATTATTATTATTATTATTATCACTATATTATTATTATTATTACTAGTATTAGTATTAGTATTATTATTATTATTAATATTATTATGATTATTATTATTATTGTAATATTATGATTATCGTCATTAAGATGATTATGAACATATTAACAACATTCATGCTACAAAATTAATAATAAAAGTGATACGATAAAAATTATGAAAAATGGTCATAATTATTTAAATATAGGTACAATTATGAATACGATTACAAATTTAAGTTATAGAAACTGTAGTCATAAGTTTAGAAATTATAAGAAACTTAGGATAAATCTGATATGTATTATTAGCACTGATATTATTATCATTTACTAAAAGTATCATTTTAATTAAAATTATCAAAATTAGCATTTTTATTAAGATTACCATATACATTAAAATAGATACTATTACTACTAATATTATTACTATTATTATTATCATTACTATTATCATTCTTGTCAATACTGGTATTATTACAAATAGATATTTTATACAACAATACATTACAATAATATTAATATTACGTATCATTATATGGTTATTATTAAAATGATAATTACTAAATTATATATATAAAATGTATCAGTTAATACACAAATATATATTGTTATCATATATAAAACCTTACATATATATGTATAATATAAATAATGATAAATATTAACTATATAAAATATATAAATTAAATATATTAAAATGATCCAAATAACATGAAATATAACAAGTATATTATTAATAATAATATATATAAACTTGCTCGATTACGATTATATGTTTTAATAAATATACAATTGATATAGGTTCGTGAATTCGAGGCCAACCCTGCATTGTTCAATATAGTCATATGTATTTTTACTACAAAATACATTAGGTGAGTTTCATTAATCCCTTTTTAAATGCTTTTGCAATATATATATTTGGGACTGAGAATACATGCGCTGTTTTTATAACTGTTTTACGAAATAGACACAAGTAATTGAAACTACATTATACGGTTGAATGATCGAAACTGAGTATGCCCCTTTTTATTAAGTCTGGTAATCTAAGAATTAGGGAACAGACACCGTAATTGACGCGAACTCTAAAGATAGATCTATCGGGCCCAACAAGCCCCATCCAAAGTACCGGATGCTTTAGTACTTCGAAATTTATATCATGTCCGAAGGAGGATCCCGGAATGATGGGGATATTCTTATATGCATATTGTGAATGTCGGTTACCAGGTGTTCAATCCTTATGAATGATATTTTTGTCTCTATGGATGGGACGTATGTTTATGAGAAATGGAAATATGAAATCTTGTGGTCTATTAAAATTATGAAATGATTATTTATGATAAACTAATGAACTCACCAACCTTTTGGTTGACAATTGAAAGCATGTTTATTCTCAGGTATGAAAGAAATCTTCCGCTGTGCATTTGCTCATTTTAGAAACATTACTTGGAGTCATTCATGGCATATTTCAAAAGACGTTGCATTCGAGTCGTCGAGTTCATCAAGATTATTATTAAGTCAATTATAGTTCGATATATTCTGAAATTGTATGCATGCCGTCAATTTTCGTTGTAAAGAAAGAATGTCTTTTAAAATTGAATGCAATGTTTGTAAAATGTGTCATATAGAGGTCAAATACCTCGCGATGTAATCAACTGTTGTGAATCGTTTATAATCGATATGGATTTCGTCCGGATGGATTAGGACGGGTCTTCACAATCATGATACTCATACTCATTATTTCATAATTGTTTCGTTTAATAGCTTTTAATCGTCTTTTATATCGTGTTTATAATAATGATAATAATAGTAATCAAAATAATTAGGTATTACTAATATTAGTTTTAATTACAATAATACTAATAATGATAATTACTATGATATTATTAACAATAATACTAATAACTATTTTAATGATAATAATTAATAATAATAATAATAATAACAATAACCATTTTTAAATAATGATATATATATATATATATATATATATATATATATATATATATATATATATATATTAATAATAATGATAATAATAATAATAATAATAATAATAATAATAATAATAATAATAATAATAATAAGATAATAATAATAATAATACTAATTATAACTTTAACGATAATAACGATAGTAATAATAATAAAAATAACAATTTTTAATGATAATTCCTTTTATTGATAATGATAATAGTAATAATAATATAAAACTAGAATGATGATAATAAAGACGATAATAATAATCATTTTTAATAATAATACAAAAATTTAATTGACTATAACTTCAAATCCATTCATCGAAACCATTCGATATCTAAATGAAAAGTTCTTAATTTTTCGCTAGCTTTCCAACGATATGCATATTTTATACCTTATCTCAACCGCATACGTAACTAATTCATGATTCAACATATCCTATCTAATGGCAATATCAAAAGTACAAGCATGCATAATCCTATATTCTCGAGCACTAGTCAGGGATACACTATTAATATATAAAAATTAAATTATGAGTACTCACGTATCAATATTGAGATTCAATATTGCAGGAAAAGTACGTAGACGCAACGGAGATGATAAACACTAGTTTAACTTACGAGCAATACTCCCGAACCATACCCATAACCTCCATAGATATAACCCATAATTTCCTTAGCTCTATCCCGCTCGAAAAACAATTTCGAAATCACTCGGACAGCACTCCGTCGTAACATTTTATGTATACTAATAATATCTTGAAATAATACGGAGTAAATACATATATGTAAATCGATTGAGAGAGTTTAGAGAAAATATTTTTAAGTTTCTATGAAATAATGAAACCTATTGAATTCTATTTATAATAGATTTTTGAATTATTAAAGTATGAATTATTAAAGTGAATTATTAAAGTATGAATTATTAAAGTGAATTATTAAAGTATGAATTATTAAAGTAAATTATTAAAGTTAAAGTAAAGTAAAAATAAAGTAAAGGTAAAGTTTAAGTATAGTAAAAGTATAAAACTATGTACGTATAATACGCGTATAAATATATATAATATTAATTTAAATCGTTATATATACTTAATAAAATAAAATATAAATTTCGTTATCTTTATCATACTGGTTAAGTAATGAGTTGTCAAAAGTGGTTCTAGATATTTATAAAAGTTATATACGTTTTAATAATAAAGTTCTTTTTAAACTGAAAACGTTTTTGTACGTTTGAAACTAAATCAAATAAATATGATAATTTTGTTTTCCAAAACTAAATATATTTAAGAATTATTTTGGTTAAAGGTTAAAATAATAGAAATCGTTATATCATAAAACGTTTTAGAAAAGTAGAATCATATATATTCATAATAGGTATCAAGTTTTTAAATTACAGTCTGTTGGTGAAGCATGGGATAAAGTCCAAAGGTTAAATAAACGTATGAAATTATCTTAATGAAAAATGTCGAGTTACTTAACTTGTCGATATCCAACATCTAAGTTATTTACACTCCACATTCTTACTTATAAATCACTTTACCATTTTCCGAATGTTGTCAAAAATAATAGATTTCTTAAATCACAGTGGACCTCATAACATAGACCCGCAATCATATCACAATGTATCTGATAAATCAGCCATTTGATATTATCTTCTAATTCCGTTGATAACTATTAGAATATATTTTGAAACAAATACGTTTATATAAAGTATTATACGCCTAATACTTTGTTAATGTTTTCAAGTTATAATATATACACATATACATATATAATCATGTTCGTTCAATTTAATGGTTCGTGAATCGTTGGAACTTGGTCGAGGTTTAAATGAATGTATGGACACAGTTTAAAATTCTTGAGATTCAACTTAACAAAGTTTTCTTATCGTGTCAGAATAATATAAAGATAAAGTTTAAATTTGGTTGGAAATTTCCGGGTTGTCACAGTACCTACCCGTTAAAGAAATTTCGTCCCGAAATTTGAATGGGATGGTCATGGCTGACAATAAGTATGTTTTCATGACGTACACGAGTTGAAAATTAGAGTTTTATTATCATCAAGTAATATAGATAAAGCAATTTAATTTTTGTGAAGAGTATGAGTGAAGTTATCACAAAAGAATGAAATGAGTAAATGCACGTTCTTTTTAACCAATGACATAGTCACGGTTGATTTCCAGAATTCAAGGAATTTAGAGAAAATCTTCGTAATAAGATTTGGTTCTTTGGTAATTAAGGAAGTTAGGATCCGCTTGATTAAATGCGATAATCTATTTTGATTGCTCTGTCGGATATTTTACTATATATCCACCCCCTTCGTTTCCTTATTTTCACAACTCACACCTTTTATTCTTTCTCCCTCAATTCATACTATATAGCATTCACTAATATGCTCCATCCAGTTCTGATTCTTGATATACTCCTAACTTTCATATCTGTCATTCTTCTTTTTCATCTGCCACCAGAAGAATCTATTTACTTCTACTATACTCTTGGTTTTATAGTGTTTTTAGTTCTCCCGTGTCTTTATATTGCTATATGCATCGATATATATGGTTTGTAATTTTTGGGTTGTTGTTGGGTTTTATATCTTCCCTTATATTTCGATGTCCTTGCTTCTGTCTTCTATAATCATTGTCATCTCCAATTAATGCTCTCTTTTATTTGCTGCGATTTATATCCCAATTTCTGTTTTGGAGTTTTGTCCTTTCGTTTCTTCTTCATGCGAGTAAGTACCGCTTATAATGGTCCATAATTCGTAGATAAAAATTTCGGAATAAACATTGTTAATATTCTAAGAAGGAAATCGTAATGGCACGATCTTGATTTGTCAAATTATCAGAATACCTCGGAAAAGATCGAATCATCAAGAAAATATTTTCTTAATATTTTTAGAGGTTAAGTAGAATACATGAGTCGTATAACATGGCACATGATGATGTTATGATCTGTGAATCATCATGTTCCATTTAAAAACTCAGCATGACTTACTGTAATATAATCACGTTGATCAAGTGTCATTATATTATACTAACTCATGCTTCAGCTCCCAACACTACTTCAAAAGTATTCCTATTTTAAACTCGAATGTTTCAGAATTTAGAAACAAAAATAGCTTCTTTTATGATGTAATACAGATAACGCGAAGAGGTAAATGATTTTAGATAAGAATAATTATGAAAATATCTTCAGAAATATGGAGGATATTTATAATGAAAGATACGATGATATCTTAGAATTCTAATATCAGAGGATGATGAAGAATATTGTCCGCAGGAGTTTAGAGTCAGGAGCAAGGTATTCGTTAATGACTTCAGCAGGTACTGAATCATTTGGATTCTTTGAAGTCAGGTTCAGTCTTTGTGATTTGTCTACAGCCTCCTTCATACTTTGCTCAATCCGGTTTCCAGTTCCAAGACTTCTCTTTTTCTGCGCTGTGCCAGCACACTTATTTATAATCATCAAACTTTTACTGTTAAAGTCGTTTATAGTTTTTGCTGCTTCATCAGCATTTTTCCATTTTCGGAGAACCAATTCGTAGTTCGGAGTGTTTTTCAGAAACTTCACATTCAAATTAAGTCCAGAAGATAGACGTTATATATACACATATAACTGTTGGTGTAGACATACTGCGAGATTTCAAAATACTTATTGCTAATTCCTGATGATTCGTATGGAAATTCTCTTTACAAGATGCGAATGATTAAATGATGGGGTTTCGGTAAATATAATGATTCTTCGGAAGGTCAAAGATCAGTGAAGTTGTGAATAAGTTTATTACTAATGTGGTGGAACATGAAAGGTTCTCTGGTAATAAAAGGGTAATCATATTTATCAAGATTATGATAAGACTACTCTGAATGAAAAATCGAAGTTGTCTTGCTGGAGCTGTGATAGAATTTGTTACTTTGAAAAGGAATTGCAAAGTTATTTTTGCTAATAAATGCCAAAGGATCTAACATAGATATGTGTTGAATTATGACTTTGGTTTCGAGAGCTTTTTAAGTACATAACTGTGGGTAATATGTGGTTGGATCATCATCTCGATTGCTCATTATTTGAAATGTCTTCAGAAATTTTTCGAAGGGCTTGAACACAGATTGTAATCGTTAATATACATTTGATGTTCTAACACAGTTTTGAAGTCAAAGTATAGCTCTGAAAGATGTAGGAATCTAAAAGTGATGGTACCGGTTATATCTCGAATTGAATTCTGAGGTTTCAAAATCAGAATATGTAATTGAGTTTGAATGAGTATGGTTGTTTTGATTTCTATGAAAGAATGTATATTATTGTGAAAGTAGGAAGTATAGTTGATAATTTGCTTAATCAGATTCGAAGAATGTAACATATTAATTGTGAATTTATATATCTATCGGGTATTACCTACCCGTTAAAAAAAAATTTCACAATTAATATTTTGTACAAAAGAATTTTTATTACAGTCTTTATGAAAATATATATGTATATATTCTCTTCAGATGTAACATAGATTTTAATGAGTTAATACTAAATTAAACTCATTCAATATACGGTTGGAACTAGAATTGAATAATCCCTTAAAGGCTTTAGAGATTACATAAGTATTTCTTCAATAATATTGAAATTATGAATCAATACTTCGTTATTTGTTGAGGTGTGATGTTGGTTTTCATTAAATTCTTGTGAACTTCGCAAAGTACGAATGATGTTATCTGAAAAGTTTCGGGTACATCGATGATGAAAGTGTAAAATCAAATATATACTTGATTTATTATGAATTGGAATTTGTTGAATTGAGACAGAGATTGTAGTTAACGATGGTTAAGTTGCGGCGAAGGACGTACATTATTGCATATTTGTAATATGAATTAACCGAGTAGTTAAGATTCACACACAATAGCTTAGCACCGAAAGATTTATTTTTATTTTAATATATATATATATATATATATATATATATATATATATATATATATATATATATATATATATATATATATATATATATAATATACATATAATTTCTTCAGAGGGAATGAGTTAATTCTTCATAACTCGTTGATAAAATATACGCGTTATTGATTCGTAATGATGTCCACAGTGATTCTTGAACTGACGGAGTTTGTGATGTTATAGGTGTTGCAGATTCTGATGCTGACTGCACTGACGATGCTGGTGACGCTGACGGTACTGTTGATGCTGTTGGTAAAACAAGTTTAGCTTGTTAACCACACACCATTTTTGTCAGGGTTTCTACTCTTCCTTCTATCATTTTGGTTCGCTTAACTGATTTATGATTAGGGCTAGATTAGATAATCTCTAAGACTTTAGAGATTACATAATCGCCGCGGAATGTTTCTCCAATGAAGTTATGAATTAATACTTCGTCAGTTATTGTTGTTGGTACTCCTTGGTATCTATGGTGCGTATGACGTTGATGCTCGTGGGACAGATTGTGAAGTTGAGGTTTACAACGCGGTTGTGGTTGGAGGTGGTAATGGTACTGTTGGCGTTGATGATGGTGGTACTGGTTATGCTGCTGGTGCGGCTGCTGGTGTTTGTAATCTTTGCACCATATTCTCCAAAGCCACTACCCGAGCGCGAAGCTCGTTGACTTCTTCTATTATACAGAGGTGATTGTCGGTTCGGACGAGTGGATAAATAAAATCTAGAATTTGATTTAGTATATAATCGTGACGAGATACTCTGGAAATGAGAGAGAAAATGGTGTTTCAGATTGGTTCGCCGGTAAGTGCTTCAGGTTCTTCGTTAAGAGGGCAATGGGGTGGATGGAAGGGATCACCTTCTTCTTGTCTCCAATGATTGAGGAGGCTACGAACCCATCCCCAATTCATCCAGAATAGATGATGGCTGATTGGCTGATCCATTCCGGTCACACTGCTTTCAGAGCTGGGGTGGGATTCCATTTCGGAATCCGAGGAACTTGAATTAATGATGAATTCCATTTCGTACGATTGAATAAGGATTTTTCGATATGAAATGATTTTCGGTTATTGGATGGTATTCTAATTACATAGAATATCCATAGATATAGAACAAAAGATTTCATAGATTACGGAAGAATTTGCGGGATATGTCAGGTAAAGTTTAAAGTAACAGATACGATAAGATATGATTTAGAAGATACGCTAAGATATGAATTTTGTCTATACACTACTCATGCAATTAATGTAGCAAGACGTGTCTAGACTAGTAATGATAAGCAGGTAATTTCCTAAGAATGATAAGCAGATGATTTCTGACTAAAAATGATAAGCAAAACTTTTGACATGCAGACACGGTCGAAGTCCAGACTCACTAATGCATCCTAACGACTTATCAGTTAGACATAATAATGCAGACCTGGTTCGCTAAGACCACCGCTCTGATACCAACTGAAAGGACCCGTTCATATACATTATAAACGATTCATATTAGTTGATTTCATCGCGAGGTATTTGACCTCTATATGATACATTTTACAAACATTGCATTCGTTTCTAAAAGATAAACTTTCTTTACAACGAAAGTTGACGGCATGCATATCATTTCATAATACATCCAACTATAATTGACTTAATAATAATATTGATGAATTTCAACGACTCGAATGCAACGTCTTTCAAAATATGCCATGAATGACTCCAAGTAATATCCCTAAAATGAGCAAATGCACAGCGGAAGATTTCTTTAACACCTGAGAATAAACATGCTTTAAAGTGTCAACCAAAAGGTTGGTGAGTTCATAGGTTTAATTTCTATATAATAATCATAATATTTAATAAGCCACAAGATTTCATTTAATTAAATGTGCAGGATCATTACAACTGCAAAAATCATTCATACGATGAATCGCCTGGTAACCCGCCTTAACATAGAGCGCTTAAGATATCTGGCATCATACATTCCACTATTCAAATGTATGACAAGAACCCTTCGAAGTACTAAAGTATTTTCACTATTCGAAAATGGGGGTGGTTGGTGCCCGTAGATCTACCTTTAGGATTCGCGTCAATTAGTGTTTTTCACTAATTCTTAGGGTACCAAGCATAATAATAATAAGTACATATATCCGGTAAAACAAAACAATCGTAGAATGTAGTTTCATGAACTTGTGCTTATTTTGTAAAACATTTATAAAAGCAGTGCATGTATTCTCAGTACCAAAAATATATATTGCAAAAGCATTTAAAAAGGGAGCAAATGAAACTCACCATAGTGTATTTCATAGTAAAAATACATATAACGTAAAGGTTGGCCTCGGATTCACGAACCTAAATTAATTATATATATTTATGTGTTGGTCAATATTTGTCTAACAAATTAGGTCAAGTCATAGTGTATCACAATCCTAAGGCTCGAGAATAATATGTAAAGGTCAACAAAAGTCAATTTGACTCAAAATAATTTCCAAAATCTATACATGATTAATATATAGTTTAAATATCGTCGTTTTATATTTTTAAATATTTTTAAAAGATTTATTAGAGTAAATAATATAATTAATTTATTAATAAATAAAATTTTATATTAAAATTTATATAATAAAATATACTTTTATATATATTAAGTAATAAAATTTATAGAGTTCATTTAATATCATAAAGATAATATGATAGTTATTATTAAAGTAATTTTATTACACGTAGTAAAATATGTTTGTATCACATATTTATTTGATAAAATAATATCTATAATAATAGTAAGTAAAAGTTATATTATTTTGTAATAATAATTATTATTATTCTATTAATAAAAATATCAATATTTATAATTACTAAAAATGACACTATGATAAAATGATAATTCTAATTATGATAACTTTAATATTTACGATACTTTTTAATATTAACTTTAAAATAATAATTCTATTTAAAATGATAATAATAATCATATTTTATAATAACAATGACATTTCTATTAAGATGATAATTTTTGTTAAAATGATAGTTTTTAATACTAACGATACTTTTAATAATAATAGTAATGATAAAAATAATAAGAACGATAATTTTATCTAAATCAATATCTTATAATATTTTAATTTCATCATGATACTCATACTCATTATTTCCTAATCGTTTCGTTTAATAGCTTTTAATCGTCTTTTATATCGTGTTTATAATAATGATAATAATAGTAATCAAAATAATTAGGTGTTACTAATATTAGTTTTAATTACAATAATACTAATAATGATAATTACTATGATATTATTAACGATAATACTAATAACTATTTTAATGATAATAATTAATAATAATAATAATAACAATAACAATAACCATTTTTAAATAATGATATATATATATATATATATATATATATATATATATATAATGATAATAATAATAATAATAATAATAATAATAATAATAATAATAATAATAATAATAATTAGATAATAATAATAACTTCTAATTATAACTTTAACGATAATAACGATAGTAATAATAATAAAAATAACAATTTTTAATGATAATTCCTTTTATTGATAATGATAATAGCAATAATAATATAAAACTAGAATGATGATAATAACGACGATAATAATAATCATTTTTAATAATAATACAAAAATTCAATTGACTATAACTTCAAATCCGTTCATCGAAACCATTCGATATCTAAATGAAAAGTTCTGAATTTTTGCTAGCTTTCCAACGACATTGATATGTTATACCTTATCTCAACCGCATACGTAACTAATTCATGATTCAACATATCCTATCTAATGGCAATATCAAAAGTACAAGCATGCATAATCCTATATTCTCGAGCACTAGTCAGGGATACACTATTAATATATAAAAATTAAATTATGAGTACTCACGTATCAATATTGAGATTCAATATTGCAGGAAAAGTACGTAGACGCAACGAAGATGATAAACACTAGTTTGACTTACGAGCAATACTCCCGAACCATACCCATAACCTCCATAGCTATAACCCATAATTTCCTTAGCTCTATCCCGCTCGAAAAACAATTTTGAAATCACACGGACAGCACTCCTTCGTAATATTTTATGTATACTAATAATATCTTGAAATAATATGGAGTAAATACATATATGTAAATCGATTGAGAGAGTTTAGAGAAAATATTTTCAAATTTCTATGAAAAAATGTAACCTATTGAATTCTATTTATAATAGATTTTTGAATTATTAAAGTGAATTATTAAAGTATGAATTATTAAAGTGAATTATTAAAGTATGAATTATTAAAGTGAATTATTAAAGTATGAATTATTAAAGTGAATTATTAAAGTTAAAGTAAAGTAAAAATAAAGTAAAGATAAAATTTAAGTATAGTAAAAGTATAAAACTATATACGTATAATACGCGTATAAATATATATAATATTAATTTAAATCATTATATATACTAATAAAATTAAATATAAATATCGTTATCTTTATCATACTGGTTAAGTAATGAGTTGTCAAAAGTAGTTCTAGATATTTATAAAAGTTATATACGTTTTAATAATAAAGTTCTTTTTAAACTGAAAACGTTTTTGTACGTTTGAAACTAAACAAATAAATATGATAATTTTGTTTTCCAAAACTAAATATATTTAAGAATTATTTTGATTAAAGGTTAAAATAATGGAAATCGTTATATCATAAAATATTTTAGAAAAGTAGAGTCATATATATTCATAATAGGTTTCAAGTTTCTAAATTACAGTCTGTTGGTGAAGCATGGGATAAAGTCCAAAGGTTAAATAAACGTATGAAATCATCTTAATGAAAAATGTCGAGTTACTTAACTTGTCGATATCCAACATCTAAGTTATTTACACTCCACATTCTTACTTATAAATCACTTTACCATTTTCCGAATGTTGTCAAAAATAATAGATTTCTTAAATCACAGTGGACCTCATAACATAGACCCGTAATCATATCACAATGTATCTGATAAATCAGCCATTTGATATTATCTTCTAATTCTGTTGATAACTATTAGAATATATTTTGAAACAAATACGTTTATATAAAGTATTATACGCCTAATACTTTGTTAATGTTTTCAAGTTATAATATATACACATATACATATATAATCATGTTCGTTCAATTTAATGGTTCGTGAATCGTTGGAACTTGGTCGAGGTTTAAATGAATGTATGGACACAGTTTAAAATTCTTGAGATTCAACTTAACAAAGTTTTCTTATCGTGTCAGAATAATATAAAGATAAAGTTTAAATTTGGTTGGAAATTTCCGGGTTGTCACAGTCTGGTCTAGACTCACTAATGTAACCAAATTCCCTATAACCAATGCTCTGATACCAAATGTGACGCCCCGTACAAAACCATCGTGTACGATTCGTCAACAACAGGATCTTTACACGGTCAAAAACTATATACTGTTTGAAAACTAGTTTTGCATTCATAAAAAGATAGCGTTTACAAAAGATAACGTGACACGGATGTCATTACAAAGCCATTATTCAAATAACATAAGTTGTGAATGCAAGATAAAAAGTTTCATAATTGAGACATCTCTAAGTAATGCAGCGAAAATCTAACACAGCAGGTCCATAACAGCAAGTCTATAACACCAAGACGGCAAGTCTAACAGCGGAAGCAACATCGTCTAAGCACCTGAGAAATACACGCTTAAAAGTCAACACGAATGTTGGTGATCTATAGTTTGTTTGTTCCAGTAATGTCATGTAGACCACGAGATTTCGTATTCAAAACAGTATGAAAAGTATATGCTTATCTGTGGGCACCCGGTAACTAACTTAACGTAATAATAATACCCCTTAAAAGTACACTTGACGAGTGCGTATGTCCTCGAAGTATCAAACACCCGTTAAATGCTAGCCCGACTAGCCCGAGTGGGGATGTCAAACCCTATGGATCCATATCTAATATTTGCCTTCACCGGTTCAAAAACCAATGATTAAACGTTACCGTGCTAAGGGGAAAGTTTATGCCATTATATATACCACACATATGTAAAGTTTAAGTATTCGTGTCTAGTATGTAAAACATAAAAAGCGCATGTATTCTCAGTCCCAAAAATAGTATAAGTAAAAAGGGAAGCTATAACTCACAGTGATAAATGCGGTAAAGTCGATATGCAAAGTATGCAAGTAGTAAGTCGGTCCGAAAGGTCGTCAACCTAAGTCAAAGATCACTAGGTCAGTATGTTGTCCCAAAAGGTTTAAAAGTACATAAATTAAGTTAAGTGTCATTATCAACATCATCATTATCATCATCATTCATCAACACTAAGGTAAGTTCAACAAGAATAGAGATCGAAACAAAAGGCTGACTTCGGACAGCTTTTACGACCTCTATAAAAATCGAAAAGACACGTAGTCAGTGGCTCTGTATGTGAGTCCTCTAACCACTGACCAATTTTCAGAACCTAACTCGTCTTTGTTTAACCGTGGCGACGGTTTAAGTGCGAGTAGGTCAGAAATATCAGCACAACGTTACAAAGGCGTAGTGACTTTCGAAAGGCTATAAATCCTAAACCGTATATCGGATTAAGTCGAGGCCTAAACGAAAAGTCATCTAATCGAAATGAAATATCTGAAAATTAATTTTCCAGAAGCCCAGGAGTCTGATCAGACCCCGAAAAATGGCAAACAAGTGCTCCGGTGAGGTTCTTGGTGCTTGATGCTCATCACGGTTCTCATCCTTGATGCTTGGAAGCTTCAAGTGTACAACTCTTTGATGTTTTAATATCACTTTGACCAAGGTTCAACCATCAACACACAACTAAGAGTAAAATCTATCATTCTACAAGTTTTGAACATCAAGATTGCCTCTTTATTGCATAAATCCAATAAAGTTTCAACCTTTGTCCTTTTTACACAAGTTTATGCATCTCCATCATATGTGATGATGAAGACTTGATCTTTATCATCACAACAAACACAAAAAGGTTCCAAGTAAGTGAGATCTACAATAATAACTTAGATCTCAAGTATTAAGAAAACCCTAAGCTAGAAAGCTTGGATCTTTACAAGATTAATGAGACCATGAGCTAGAAAGCTAAGATCTTTAACAAAATAATGGAAGTAATGAGACCATAAGTGATGTCAAAGCTAAGGGGTATAAAATACTATTAAATTTTACAAGGAAATACTATTAAATATGATACAATTTTACACAAGATATTTATTTATTTATAGAATGTATATACTTAAACCTTGCTACAACACTTATAGGCAGTGTACCTAATCGTATAGTAGTGTAGTTTTTAGTAAGTCCGGTTCGTTCCACAGGGAAAAAAAAATCTTTAAACAAAGCTTAACGCTATATTAGTTTAATTTATACAAATACAAATATATATATAAGTAATATTTTTATTATAAAGGGGGGTTTTTACCGTTTAATGACCGGTTTATCAATTTTAAAACTTTAGTTGCAGTTAAAACCTAATGTAAAAATAAATACAACTTAATTTAAAGCGTAAAATAAATAATGATAATGAAATTGCGATAAATAAAAGTGCGATAAAATAAAATTGCGATAATTAAAAAGTACGATAATTAAAAGTGCAATTAAATACAATAACAATAAATAAAAGTGCGATAATTAGAAGTGCAATTAAATATAAACTAAAGGAAATTAAATATGAAATAAAATAATTATGCTTATTTAAACTTCCGTAATCATGATGTTTGACGTGTTGATTTTAGTTTTATGCCCATGGGTTAATTGTCCTTTGTCCTGGATTATTTAATATGTCCGTCTGGTTTTTGTCCATAACAGTCCATCAGTCATAAATATAAAGTGCGAGTATCCTCGTCAAATTATCCTTATACCCGAAGTTAAATATTCCAACTAATTGGGGACTTAAACTGTAACAAGGTTTTATTACTTTGTTTAATAATTACACCAGGATATCGACTGCGTGTAACCCAAGGTTTTAATACTTTGTTATCAATTATGCCAAGTGTCCTTGTACATAATTTCACCCCTGTTTTAATAATTCTAGTGACTATTAATCCATTCCCGTGTCCGGTTAAATGAACGATTATTCGTACATATAAATATCCCGCCCATCGTATCCGATTGAGTGTATATGGTTATTTATAGGGACGTCCAATTGTAAATCTTTATATTAAAATTAATAAACTATCATTTAGTTAAACAAATATAAAGCCCATTAATAGCCCATAGTCTAATTTCCACAAGTGTCGTTCTTTTGTCCAAACCCCAATTATAGTACAAAGCCCAATTACCCAATTTTAGTAATTAGCCCAACATCATGATTACTTCGTTTTAAATAAGCATAATAATAACTTAGCTACGAGACATTAAATTAAAAAGGTTGAACATAACTTACAATGAGTAAAAATAGCGTAGCGTTACACGGACAGAATTTCGACTTACACCTTTACAACATTCGCTAACATACCCTTATTATTTGGATTAAAATTAAAATTAAAATTAAAATTAAAACATAAATATAAATATATACGTATAGATATATAGAGGATGGATATATTGATATTAAAAATGATCAAACTGCGTTGCCTTTTATAGGGATTTGAGTCCAGGGAATCTCCGCGACTCGCGGCACTTTTCCTCTTCAAACTCCGCGAGTCGCGGAGTTTGATTTTACAGCTCACTCCATTTTGGCTCCTTTCTTGCCGACGGATTTTTATATAAATATAATATATATATATAATTTATATAATTAATTATATATTATATTATATTTAAATACATAGTTAACTTGTAATTTTTAGTCCATTGCGTCGAGCGTTGAGAGTTGACTCTGGTCCCGGTCCCGGATTTTCGAACGTCCTTGCGTACAATTTAATATCTTGTACTTTGCGATTTGAATCTTGTACTCTTGTAATTTTGAGACGTTTCTTATCAATAATTGGAACCACTTTGATTGTATTTTATACTTTTGAGCTTTTTGGACCTTTGCGTCTTCAATTCGTCGAATCTGTCTTTTGTCTTCACCTTTTATTATTTAAACGAATATCACTTGTAAATAGAACAATTGCAACTAAAAGCTTGTCTTTCTTGAGGAATAATGCTATGAAATATATGTTCGTTTTTAGCATTATCAAATATTCCCACACTTGAGCGTTGCTTGTCCTCAAGCAATATAGTCTTGAAATACTAGAATCACTTCTTTATTCTTCACACTTTATACATCAGTGATTTCTATATGGCGGTATAAACAATGGTAGTAACGATGTGGTTTACAGTCTCACATGACTTATGAAAATTTAGATCCATTAAGGAAATTGGATCTTTATGAAAAGATTTGATCTTTTTGAAAATTAAGTCTAGTTTTTACCCTAGATAAGTTTTCCGGAATAACCCTTCATCGGTGTTTGCAAAATATTTTTGTGGGTTTGGTGGGTTTCAGATTTGAAAATTTTAGCTCAAAACTTGTGGTTTTGTGTCACCCACTTGCTAACCTTGTATTGGGAAAGCAACACGTCCAGTATACTTGCTCCGAATATTACCTTTCGATAAACTACCATCCGGTTATAAAGGAAAGCGTTGAACAAGCAACTGTTAAGGCAATGTCCCCTGACATGCTTTTAATTATGGTCTATAACGTGTCGGACACAATTACTACCCTTGGTAGGAGCAATAGTAAAGCTCACCCTTATAATTTTTTGGTCTGGCACAAGGTCCTGTCTTTGACCATACTATGCAACCACCGTTCTTACGGTTGACACCCGATTTGGTTCAGGTGACCTAATGAATTTCAGGTGAATTCCTAGGATTTTACGTTCAATGGTAATGAACGCATTGAAAATAGGTTTTCAGAAAACAAATCGGTTTGTAATTTTTGATCAAAATATTTTCTCGTTCAAGCTCGAGTTTAGATATCATTGAATTCCTTGAGTTTGAATTCTCAATCTTTAAGGTCAATCTCAAGGATTGAGTAATATCAGTCTTAAAAGCTGATTTTTTGATCTTTTAAGGAGATTATCCTTTCTGGGGATCTGATTCATTAGTCTTATCCAGCTAATTTGCACGGCGTCCTCCTCATTTTACAAGACAGATCCTCTCATGGTTAGGATAAGTCTGACCACTTGGCGACCCTGTTTGATGATGAGGTCCGTGGATTTCCTGCTGACTTTAGTGATGACTTTTCTAGGTTTTTCGTCAACCTACAGCTGGTCTGGAAGACTTCTTCATGACCTAAATCAGGAAGCGCGTTTCTTTTTATGAAGACTTTACTTCCTTTTAATGATGGAATTGATTCATCGTGTAGATCCATCTTTCTTATAGTAAATCGGGTAAAACAGTTAATTATCGTTCAAAACAAAAGTATTTTCAATTATTTGTTACAGAAATATGTGACATATGTTTAAAATAACTTGGTAAATTTTCCCACACTTGGCTTTTATTTTTCCTTTTTGTTCTCCTCTATTCCATTTTAAATGAATTCTAACATTTTGGTTTGTTTCTCAATTTATGTCCTTTCCAAGGTAACAATAATTTCGGTGTTAAAACCTAGTTTTATCGTTCATAAATATGTATAAACATGATTTTGAATTCATTTAATTGAAAATTTTGAATTTTTTTTTTTTTAAGAATTGGGTAGTCAGTATATAAGACTAGGGTTGTTCTTTGTTATCAGAGAGCACTAGATTCTAATACAACTACTGCTTTACTAGTATTTTTAATGGTAACCAAGTGTTTAAGATAAAAATTTTAAAAATCCGAAAGAATTTAACCCTTTTCCACACTTAAGATCTTGCAATGCCCTCATTTGCAAGAAATCAGTAACAATTTAAATTATTGAGGGTGATTAGCGTAGAAATGATTAAATTTTACCAAAGTTTCCAAACATATTGTTGTTTGTGTTGAATGATAAATGGTGCACATCATTTGTTCATTCCGTCTTGTTGTTATTTCACATATATTTTGCATCTTGTCGTCAAAATTAGTTGCTTTTGCAGAACTTAATGCCAGTCTTTGAAAATGCGTTGTTTTACACTGTTGTGTACATAAGATAAACTGCAAACATATATACATATTTTTGAAGTTTGGTATATTACCCCACATTCAAAAATTATTAAAATCTAATAATAAAAGTTAGAAAATTATAAAAACTATTACAATATTAACATAAGTATTAAATGTATCAACATTACAAATAATAAAATAAATAAAACTAAGTAGACTAGGGATGATACTGATACCAGTAGGGGTTCCATGCATAATCGTATGTGTTATAGAATGCTTCGGCTGGGTTATACGTAGGATACGGTGGTTGCATCTCTATAGACCAGGGAGGGAATACGGGCGTTGGAGTAGGAATATAGTTTCTACCTACATGTTTCTACCTCGATGTCTAGCATTTTCATATTCTTGTGAAGCTATAAACCTTTGCATTTCTGTCATTTCATTTCCCCCTCCCACATTACCTTGCTGTTGATTTCGCCTCTTCAAAACCTTAGCACCATGATATACATTTAAACCAATTGTATCGTGGGGTTCTAGTTCTTCGATTAATAATCCCCCCGACTTATATCCACATTGAGATACTCAGCAATTAATGTAATAAATATACCACCTCCTATTATACTGTGCGGTCTCAATCCCCTAACCATAGCTGATAAATAATAACCCACACAATAAGGTATACTTACAGCGATTTGTGGGTCTCAAATACACATGTGGTAAAACAAATCCTGTTCATTTACCTTTTCCTTATTCTTACCTCGTTGTGTAATCGAATTGGCTAAAAACCTGTGAATTACTCTTAATTCAGCTCTATCTATATCCAAATAAGAGTAATTTCCCCCTTTAAATCGGTGATGGCTAGTCATTTGACTCCATACACCATGCGTATCAAAATTTTCATCAATTTTCCTACCATTTAGTATCAACCCTCGACAATCGGTAGATGCTAGCTCCTCAGGCGTATATATACGTAAGGCCTGAGCCATGTCTAGTAGAGACATGTGGCGCTTTGAATCCCCTAACAAAAATCTAATAAAAGATCGATCGGTTAAACTAACTACCCGATCATTTATTTCTATACTACACAATAATTCTTCACACCATACTTTATATACAGGTCTACGCATGTTGAATAATCGTACCCAATCGTTAAAAGTAGAATTACCGTACCTCTGAGTAAGTAATTCCCTAATTGGCTCGGCCAATTCTACGGCTTCTAATGGTTCCCATTCTATTACCCTAGGTACTTCAACAGCTTTAGAATGAAGAGTATGCAAGCCCCTTTGGTATTTTGGATAATCTATCCAACGTCTGTCTAATCTCAAGTTCGGGTGCAAATTCTCCACGTGCATATCTGAAAATGTCATAAATGGATGAGGAATATCTTGTTTATAATAGCTATCAACATCCTGTTGTTCCGCATTCTCAGGAGGAGCATTGCGAGCTTGGGATGAAGATTCACCCCTTTCAGTCTGCAAAACACATCAAACACAATTTTTGTGCATCCAAATATGCATTAGTGTCAGCAAAATCATTAATCAAAATAATTACAATGACATGTCCAATTTATATCAAACTTATGCTCATTTTCATATTTTTATCAAATCTACACTTTTTCAAATAAGCATATACGAAAATGTTCACCAAGTTCATAAGCATTCAACTCAAATAACATGTCAAAATAATCATTATTAGCAATTAAACAAGTTTCAAATGGCATTATCTCTCAAAAATCAAGTTCATGAATTTTAGACTTGAAAAAGTCCACTTTAATTCTCAAAAATCATGTTTAGGCTCAAAGTTTGGATCATTTAACTACCTAAACATGTTACACTACTTAATTTAGCAATAATTCATGACAAAAATCGGCCATAACCTGTTTATATCAAAAAGCCCCAAATTTGCTCAAGAACACAAACCCTAGATTACTCAAAATTTGAAGTTTAAGGCTTCTAATCATGTTAAATAGCATCAATCTAGGTTATACAAGCATAATGCATAAACAATTTAAGCATAATTACACTAAAAAGCATCAAAATCGAATTGGGTATAAAATTGCTCAAGAACACTAATTTTCGGATTAAATGGTGTTTAGGTGTAGAAATTTACCGTTTTCCTTGAGTAATTCCTTGATAGCATCCTTCTCAACATGATTTTAGTAAAAAATGTGATGATTTTTGGTGAAAAATTTCGATTTTGGGAGTGTTTTTTCGGGTTTTTTTTTTGCAGTTTTGTGGGTGTGGAGTGAGGGACTGATCTGTTTCCAGCGTTTTATTTTTTTTCTGTATTTTTCAAACTCCGCGACTTGCGGTGTTTGCCTATTTCAAACTCCGCGAGTCGCGGCCCCTTTTTTTTTTTTTTTTAATAATCTTTAACTTATAAGACAATTAAGTAATTAATTTTAAAATTTCGTTTCCCTTGTTATTTAGGACGAGGTCGTTTCGAATCGATGTCCTAGTCCGTCCCTCGACAAAATTTTAAAATTTGTCAATTTAAAGCGCGGTTTTAAAAGCAAAGATTTATGGGTTTTTTAATGTTTTTGTCATACTTTAATTCAATAAGATTAAAAATAATGATAATAAAAGTTCTCGTCCCTCCCTCGGGTAAAGCAATTTCGGTTCAACGACCTAGTCTTCAACTTACGACGAATTTTAAAAATCATATTTTTAACTTAATGAGAAAAAGTAAATTTTGGTTTTTAAATTCACACAACTTAAATATAAAATTCAAAATTCACACCAAACTTAATTAAAAATTCATATTATAAATTCACTCCAAACTTATATTATATTTTTGTTTTTATACATACAAACTTAAAAATATCAATTGTTCAAATATTTACAATTTTAAATATATTAATTTAAAAAGTTTACAATATTAATTTAATATTTATATATTAATTTTAAAAAACATGGTAAAAATAAAATTAAAAATCTTTTTGGTCTTTTATCCCACTTTAATCAATCAAATATTATCAAAAATATACGCCCCTCTTTTCGGTAAAGTAATTTCGGTTCAATGACCTAATTTAACTCATGACGAATTTTTGAAATATTTTGGGTTGATTGATTAAAGATATTTATACCTTAAGAATAAACGTTAAATTTCGCAGTGATGTAATAAATTTTTGAATGATATCAATAATTTCGGTCGCCAAATCTAATTTTATTCAATACCAATTTAATACTTTATAGCGAACAAATTAGCGTTTATTATCAAAAGGTTAAAAATAAAAATAAAAATAAAAACTGTACAGACTTACCTGTGAGATAGTATTCTTAGTGATATGATCTATCCCATTCATAAGATAGTCGGTTTAATTGATTTTCCATGGCTACATAGGCGTAACCTTGAGCATTCAGTGTTTTTTCTTCTAAACATATGAACGGTCCATCTCTGCATAAAGTAACAAATTCGGTGTTTGAATAGGTTTGATTATTTAAACATTTACCTCCATGTAACCATTTTCCGCATTTGTGACATCTTTCAAGGTGTCGTGCTCTTCTTTTCGCTGCGGATTTTGATTTTCCTTTACCAAATTGTGACTTATTATCTTCGCATCTGGATTCTTTTCTTACTCCGTCCAATTTACCTCTGATTAATGATACTATTTCACTCGGAAGTGTGTCATTATTACGTTTAGTGATCAAAGCGTGTAGCATTAGACCATGGTTTAGTTCACAGGAAGTCTTCATTTCGTAAAAACCTAAAAAAAATAAAAATTCAGAATGGGGGGAGAAGACTAGTTCTTTAGGGTCTGCTAGGGAAAGACCATTCGGGTTCCATTTTCGAGAACTACACGAAAACAGAAAATCTAACTCTAATAGAAATACATATTATCCTTTAAAAGACTTGATTCTCCCCACACTTAGTTAGCTGTGGTATCGAAATTGTGATTAACTTCGTTGTCAACTTCCATTGGACTATCTATGTAATGTTTAACTCTGTGACCATTAACCTTAAATTCAATCCCATTTGAATTTATTAATTCTATCATTCCGTATGGGAAAACTCTTTTGACTATGAATGGTTCAGACCATATTGATTTCAATTTTCCAGGAAATAGCTTAAATCGTGAATTGAAAAGAAGAACTCTGTCTCCTTCTTTAAATTCTTTTGAACTTCTGATTCTTTTATCATGCCATTTCTTCGTTCTTTCCTTATAGATTAACAAATTTCGTATGTTTCATGTCTTAATTCTTCTAATTCGTTTAGTTGACTTAATCGTAGACGTCCAGCTTCATGTAAATCAAGATTACATGTCTTCAAAGCTCAAAATGCTTTGTGTTCAATTTCTACTGGAAGATGACATGCTTTTCCATAAACGAGTTTAAAAGGTGTGGTTCCAATTGGAGTTTTGTAGGCTGTTCTAAAAGCCCAGAGTGCATCCTCCAATTTTATGGACCATTCCTTAAGATTTGATCCTACGGTTTTCTCTAGAATACGTTTTAAAGCTTGGTTGGTATTTTCAACTTGTCCACTCGTTTATGGATGATATGCGGCGGAGATTTTATGAGTTACTCCATATCTTTTAAGAACTTTCTCAAGTTGATTATTACAGAAATGAGTTCCTCGATCACTTATTAAAGCTTTCGGTGTTCCAAACCTTGCAAAAAGACGTTTTAAGAAGTTGACTACAACTCGTGCATCGTTAGTTGGGAGAGCTTGTGCTTCCGCCCATTTAGATACATAATCAATGGCTACGAGAATATAGAGATTATTATGAGATTTTGGAAATGGACCCATAAAGTCAATACCCCAAATGTCAAATACTTCACATACTTGAATGACATTTTGTGGCATTTCATCACGTTGACTTATTTTTCTGGCCCTTTGACAAGCATCACAGGATTTGCAAAGAAGGTGTGCATCTTTGTAAATTGTAGGCCAACAGAATCCAGCATCGTAAACTTTTCTTGCTGTTAGTTGAGGCCCATAATGCCCTCATGTTGGTCCTGTGTGACAATGGTTTAAGATTTGATTGGCTTCATCTCCGAATACACATCGGCGTATTATTCCATCGGGATAACTTTTAAACAGATGTGGATCTTCCCAGAAATAGTGTTTTATGTCACTAAAGAATTTCTTTCTTTTTTGGTATGACAATCCTTTTTCAAGGAATCCACATACTAAGTAGTTTGCATAGTCTATAAATCATGGAATTTCATTATAATCTATCTTCAATAGATATTCATCAGGAAAGTTGTCTTGTATGGCCGATTCATTTAGAACTTCTAAGTCAGGATTTTCAAGACGAGAAAGATGATCAGCGGCGAGATTTTCTGCTCCTCTTTTATCTCGGATTTCAATATCGAACTCTTGTAAGAGTAAGATCCAACGGATTAATCTTAGTTTAGCATGTTGTTTCGAAAATAGGTATCTAAGAGCAGAATGGTCGGTATAGACCACCGTTTTTGCTAGAACGAGATATGAACGAAATTTGTCAAAAGCAAAGACAATAGCAAGGAGTTCTTTTTCAGTAGTTGTGTAATTCGTTTGTGCTCCTTGTAACGTCTTACTAGCATAATATATAGGTTGAAATCGTTTTTCAATCCTTTGTCCTAAAACGGCTCCCATTGCAAAATCACTTGCATCGCACATTAGTTCAAACGGTAGATTCCAATTTGGTGTTTTCATGATCGGCGCATTAGTGAGTTTCTCTTTAAGAATATTAAAAGATTTGATACATTCATCTGAAAAGATGAATGGAGCATCCTTTTCTAGGAGTTTATTCATAGGAGTGGCAATTTTAGAAAAATCTTTTATGAAACGTCGGTAAAAACCGGCATGCCCTAGAAAACTCCTAACTCCTCTAACATTGGTGGGATGTGGAAGTTTAGCAATTACATCTACTTTAGCTCTATCCACTTCAATTCCTTCCTTTGAAATTTTATGTCCAAGAACGATGCCTTCTTTAACAATGAAATGACATTTCTCCCAATTAAGTACTAGATTTGATTGTTCGCATCTAATAAGCATTCGTTCAAGATTAACTAAACATGATTCAAATGTATCACCGAAGACTGAAAAGTCATCCATGAAAACTTCCATGCATTCTTCTATCATGTCGTGAAAAATCGCCATCATGCACCTTTGAAAGGTTGCAGGGGCATTGCAAAGTCCAAATGGCATGCGTTTGTAAGCAAAAGTACCATAAGGGCACGTGAATGTGGTTTTTTCTTGGTCCTCGGGTGCTATTGGAATTTGAAAATATCCGGAAAAACCATCTAGAAAACAATAGTAACTGTTTCCGACTAACCTTTCCAACATTTGATCAATAAAAGGTAAGGGAAAATGATCTTTTCTGGTGGCGTCATTTAATTTTCTATAATCAATACATACACGCCATCCTGTTACAGTCCTAGTAGGAATAAGCTCATTTTTCTCATTTGTAATGACAGTCATGCCACCCTTCTTAGGCACGCATTGAACTGGGCTTACCCATGGACTATCAGAAATTGGATAAATTAAACCTGCATCTAGCAGTTTAATAATTTCTTTCTTAACTACATCTTGCATATTAGGATTTAGTCTTCGTTGGCGTTGCACATACGTTTTATGACCTTCTTCCATAAGGATTTTATGTATGCAATACGAAGGACTTATTCCTTTAATATCATGAATCTTCCATGCAATGGCTGGTTTATGAGCTTTCAACACAGAAATGAGTTGTGATTTTTCATTTTCAGTAAGAGAAGACGATATTATTACAGGTAATTCAGATTCACCATGTAAATAAGCATATTCCAAATGGTTTGGAAGTGGCTTTAACTCTAATGTTGGAGGTTCTTCTATCGATGATTTGTATCGATATCTGTCTTCTTCTTTTAGCATTTGAATTTCTTCTGTTATTGGTTCATATCCATTTGCTATTAGTGTAGCTAACATTTCAGCTTCATCAATTGGTTCAGTACTTTCTCCTAAAGAACATTCTCCTGTTCCTTGTAATTCTGGAAATTCTTCTAACAATTCTGCATGTGAGTCTATAGTTTGAATATAATAGCATGTATCATCTGCAGATTGCGGTTGTTGCATTGCTCTATCAACTGAAAAGGTAACACTCTCGTCCTCTATACTTAGGGTCAGTTTCTTACCAAACACATCTATCATTGCTTTAGCCGTGTTTAAGAATGGCCTTCCTAATATGAGAGGAACTTGAGAATCTTCTTCCATGTCCAGAACAACAAAATCTACTGGAAATACTAAAGTACCAACTTTAACTAGCATGTTCTCCATTATCCCTATAGGATATTTTATTGATCGATCGGCTAGTTGTATGCTTATTCTTGTTAGTTTCAATTCTCCAAGGTCTAGTTTAGCGTATAGTGAATACGACATTAAATTTATACTAGCACCTAAATCTGCCAATGCTTCTATTGAACTAAGACTTCCCAGAAAACATGGAATTGTGAAACTTCCTGGATCAGATAGTTTTTCTGGTATCTTATTCAACAGCACTGCAGAACAATTAGCATTCATAGTAACGGCCGAGAGTTCTTCCATTTTCTTTCTATTTGTGATCAGATCTTTTAGAAATTTAGCATATCTAGGCATTCCTGAAATTACATCAATGAAAGGAAGATTTACATTTATCTGTTTAAACATATCCAATAATTTGGATTGCTCGGCTTCAAGTTTCTCTTTTTTCAATTTACTCGGGTAAGGAAGTGGTGGTTGGTATGGTTTAACATGAGGTTTATCCTTAACTGTGTTATCTTCATTAACCTTTTCAACTACCGGTTCTTTTTCCTTATCTTGTTCAGGTTGTGGTTCTTGTGGAGTAGGAATAGCTTCATCAGAAATTACAGGTATTTCAGGTGGTTTAAGTGTTGTACCACTTCTTGTGGTAATGGCTTTAGCTGTTTCATTCCGGGGGTTAGCATTTGTATCACTAGGTAAACTTCCCGGTTTTCTTTCACCTATTAACCTTGCTAGGTTACTTACTTCTTGTTCCAGATTTTGAATAGAAGCTTGTTGATTTCTAAATGCTTAAGCATTTTGTTCATTAGTTTGTTTCTGAGATGTGAAAAACTGCGTTTGAGTTTCAATTAGCTTCGTCATCATATCTTCTAAATTTGGTTTTTTATCATCGGTTTGTGGTGGTTTGTTTTGAAAATTAGGTCTTTGCTGGTTGTAAGTATTATTGGATACTTGTTGATTGCTAGGACCTTATTGGTTGTTGTATGGAACATTTCTGTTATAATTCTGGTCTTGATTGTAAATCGGTCTTGGCGGTTGATAATTATTCTGATAATTATTTCCAGGCCTTTGGTTTAGATATGAAACATTCTCTCTTTGTTCCATCGTTAGCTCAATACTAAGACAATCTTTTGTCAAATGTGGTCCTCCACACTGCTCACAACTAATTCGTATTGAGTGTATATCTTTAGTCATCTTTTCCATTCGTCTCTCGACAGCATCTATCTTTGCTGAAATGGAATCTAAGTCATGGCTAGAATCGGCTCTAGCTGCTTTAGATGATCTAACGATATCTTTTTCTTGGTGCAACTCATGTGAGTGGGAAGCAGTGTTATCAATAATTTTGTAAGCATCAGTTTCGGTTTTCTTCATAATGGAACCACCAGCTGCTATATCTATGTCTTTTCTTGTAGTGATGTCGCATCCTTGGTAGAATATTTGTACTATTTGACAGGTGTCTAAACCATGTTGCGGACATCCTCTCAATAACTTTCCAAATCTTGTCCACGCCTCATATAGAGTTTCATTTGGCTTCTGTGTGAACGTAACAATTTCTCCTTGAAGTCTTACGGCTTTAGATACCGGAAAGAATTGTTTAAGAAATTTTTCAACTAAAACGTCCCATGTATCAATCGCCCCTTCAGGTAACGATTCCAACCAATCTTTGGCTTCTCCCTTTAAAGTCCAGGGAAATAACATGAGATATATCTGTTCATCCTCCACTTCTCGGATTTTAAATAATGTGCAGATCCTATTAAAGGTACGAAGATGTTCATTTGGATCTTCCTTCAGCGCACCACTAAATTGGCATTGATTAGTCACCATATGTAGAATTTGTCCTTTGATTTCATAATCTGGCGCATTAATGTCTGGATGAGTAATTGCGTGACCTTGGCCAGTGCGTTTAGCTCTCATTCGGTCTTCCATACTTAAAGGTTCCAGATTCTCCATAATTGAATTTGTTGAATCTGAATCACTAGAGGATTCTGATTTAATGGTTCGTTCCTCAACAATCTCTGTTTGAATGATTGGTGGTTTCGGAGGAAAAATTAATGGTTCAGGATATATGAATCGTCCCTGAATATTCTCCGGATTCTCAATTGTGAGGTCGGGTTCGAAAAATGGATTATCGGAAATTTGAACTGGAGTACTTGGTCGACTGGATGACGATTCTAAAGAAAAATCAACGGCGACAATATTAGCTAGATGTCTTGATCGAGTTACAGGTAGTGAACGTACAAAAGGTGGTGAACGTCTTGCTCGGTGCATTCACTGAATATCCTATTAGTTTTTAAAAGGAAAGAAAAATTATATAAGTTATCCAAATAATAGACTTTTCTGATTTTGCCCACGTTTCGAATAGCCAAAAGATGCAGCAGAGGGGCAGGATTCGTTTGGTCTCAATATAATTGAGTACTGTTTGGCTCCAATAACCCGGTCCACGTACAAATCCAACTATTACTACGAACCAGAAAATTTTGATGTCTATCAATTTAACCACTTAAAATAAATTTTTGTAATTTTAAGAAATTTAGATAAGAAGTAGAATAAAAATTTATGTCCTAAAAACTAGAATAGCGAGAAATAAGAAAGAAAAAGAGCGCGTCGAAAAAGAAAAGGGTTGAAAAATAAAAGGCGTCGAAAAATAAGAAATAAAAAAAAAGAGACTTATAAAACTTAAAAACACTCGACTAACCCAACCTTATTACTATCACTAACTTAAAATTAAAATTGCAAATTGAGATTACTAATTGGAGTGATAATTGATACATAGGTAAAAGGCGTCGAAAAATAAAAATAAGAAAGTAGCGCGTTGAAACTTAAAAAGGAACTAAAAACTAAAAATTAAAAGTTGCGTCTAAAAATATTAAAGCTTAAAAGAAAAACTATATCCCAAATAGTAATAACTTAAAAAGGTACTAAAACTTAAAAAGGCGTCGCAAAATTCTAAAGCACCTAAATCTTAGTCTAAAGAAAAAGCACTTAAGGGATTTTACGGCAAAGCCTAAAAATCTAGAAATAAAAATAACTATGGCAAAAACTAAGTTTAAAACTAAATACGAGTGAAAAACACAAATATTACGCTAAAACAATTAAAAAGGTAAAAAATATAAAAATATACTAAAAGTTGTAAAAAGTACAATTTTTATAAAAATATTATTTTTATATTATTTATTTTATTAAAACTATAAATTTTACAATTTAATTAAACTAATTAAAACTAAATAAAACAAAATAATAAAATTAAAGCTAAATATTATAATAAAAATACCCTAATTAGGGTTTAAGATTAATAATAATAATAATTATCCCGTAATTAATGCTTTTAGGGTTTCTGTGTCACCCGTGTCAGACGGCTCCGTGAGTCGCGGTGCTTCGTGGCTACAAACTCCGCAAGTCGCGGGGTTTGAAATTTCAGTTGACAGGCTGGTTTCGTTCGACTGGTTTAATTTTATTTATATATATATATTTTTTTTTCTGTTTTTAATTTAATTAATATAGTAAATAAAAGTTATATTTTAAAAACTAAATTAGAAATAAAATACTTTATAATTTTAAAAATCTTAAAAATAAATTTATATATATATATATATATATATATATATATATATATATATATATATATATATATATATATATTTTCGGTTTTGATTTTATATTTTAAATAAACACAAAATATTTAAATAAAACTTATATTTTTATAAAATAAAAATAAAGAAACTTTACAAAACTTAAATATTTAACAAACTCTTAAAAATATTTATATTTTTGTTTTTCTTTTTATATTTTCGAATATTTAAAACGTATTTTTACAAAAGCGTATTTTTTTATATTAGTAAACTAAAAATAAATTTTTTTTTTATATTAGCGTTGCGCTTCCGGCTTTTAAGCTAGATGTTCCCCGGCAGCGGCGCCAAAAATACTTGATGTCAAAGCTAAGGGGTATAAAATACTTTTAAATTTTACAAGGAAATACTATTAAATACGATACAATTTTACACAAGATATTTATTTATTTATAGAATGGATATACTTAAACCTTGCTACAACACTTATAGGCAGTGTACCTAATCGTACAGTAGTGTAGTTTTTAGTAAGTCCGGTTCGTTCCACAGGGAAAAAAATCTTTAAACAAAGCTTAACGCTATATTAGTTTAATTTATAAAAATAAAAATATATATATAAGTAATATTTTTATTATAAAGGAGGGTTTTTATCGTTTAATGACCGGTTTGTCGATTTTAAAACTTTAGTTGCAGTTAAAACCTAATGTAAAAATAAATACAACTTAATTTAAAGCGTAAAATAAATAATGATAATGAAATTGCGATAAATAAAAGTGCGATAAAATAAAATTGCGATAATTAAAAAGTACGATAATTAAAAGTGCAATTAAATACAATAACAATAAATAAAAGTGCGATAATTAGAAGTGCAATTAAATATAAAATAAAGGAAATTAAATATGAAATAAAATAATTATGCTTATTTAAACTTCCGTAATCATGATGTTTGACGTGTTGATTTTAGTTTTATGCCCATGGGTTAATTGTCCTTTGTCCTGGATTATTTAATATGTCCATCTGGTTTTTGTCCATAACAGTCCATCAGTCATAAATATAAAGTGCGAGTATCCTCGTCAAATTATCCTTATACCCGAAGTTAAATATTCCAACTAATTGGGGACTTAAACTGTAACAAGGTTTTATTACTTTGTTTAATAATTACACCAGGATATCGACTGCGTGTAACCCAAGGTTTTAATACTTTGTTATCAATTATGCCAAGTGTCCTTGTACATAATTTCACCTCTATTTTAATAATTCTAGTGACTATTAATCCATTCCCGTGTCCGGTTAAATGAACGATTATTCGTACATATAAATATCCCGCCCATCGTATCCGATTGAGTGTATATGGTTATTTATAGGGACGTCCAATTGTAAATCTTTATATTAAAATTAACAAACTATCATTTAATTAAACAAATATAAAGCTCATTAATAGCCTATAGTCTAATTTCCACAAGTGTCGTTCTTTTGTCCAAACCCCAATTATGGTACAAAGCCCAATTACCCAATTTTAGTAATTAGCCCAACATCATGATTACTTCGTTTTAAATAAGCATAATAATAACTTAGCTACGAGACATTAAATTAAAAAGGTTGAACATAACTTACAATGAGTAAAAATAGCGTAGCGTTACACGAACAGAATTTCGACTTACACCCTTACAACATTCGCTAACATACCCTTATTATTTGGATTAAAATTAAAATTAAAATATAAATATAAATATTTACGTATAGATATATAGAGGATGGATATATTGATATTAAAAATGATCAAACTGCGTTGCCTTTTATAGGGATTTGAGTCCAGGAAATCTCCGCGACTCGCGACACTTTTCCTCTTCAAACTCCGCGAGTCGCGGAGTTTGATTTTACAGCTCACTCCATTTTGGCTCCTTTCTTGCCGACGGATTTTTATATAAATATAATATATATATAATTTATATAATTAATTATATATTATATTATATTTATATACATAGTTAACTTGTAATTTTTAGTCCATTGCGTCGAGCGTTGAGAGTTGACTCTGGTCCCGGTCCCGGATTTTCGAACGTCCTTGCGTACAATTTAATATCTTGTACTTTGCGATTTCAATCTTGTACTCTTGTAATTTCGAGACGTTTCTTATCAATAATTGGAACCACTTTGATTGTATTTTGTACTTTTGAGCTTTTTGGACCTTTGCGTCTTCAATTCGTCGAATCTGTCTTTTGTCTTCACCTTTTATTATTTAAACGAATATCACTTGTAAATAGAACAATTGCAACTAAAAGCTTGTCTTTCTTGAGGAATAATGCTATGAAATATATGTCCGTTTTTAGCATTATCAATAAGCTAAAAAGCTAAGATCTTTAACATAATAATGAAACCCTAAGCTAGAAAGCTTGGATCTTTAGTGTTCTTGAAGATCTTGAAGCATAAAGCTTGGATCTTTAAGATACATGAAGATCATAAACACAAGTTTTGATCTTTATAATAAAACAAAGAAATTACAAGCTAGATTTAACAAGTAAATGAAGATTCCTAGCTAGAAAGCTTGAATCTTTCATGTTCTTGAAGAATTCAAACCCAAATTTGAATCCACAAGATATAACAAGATCAAAAGCTAAAAGCTAGATCCATAAAATGATGATGATGATGTCGACTTCATGAAGAAGAAAAGAAAGAAGAATAAAATTTAAAATTTACACTTTTTAGAGTGAGAAAGACTAGAGAGAGAATTAGAGAGTAAGTGTGTGTAAATTACAAATGAGATCAAGTGTAGAATGGGTGAAATAAGGCTTGTATTTATAGGTGGTGAGGAGGTGGGAGGGGTGGTATGGCCGTGATTTTGGAGGGGGGACAAGGGGGACAACTGTTTACTTTTTGGTTAATGGTTGTCTAAAGTTGGTGCTTATGTTAGGATCTCATTCAACATTAAGGATAATGCTTAACAAAAATGCTAGTATGTTCCCTCTAATAAATGGATATTTGTCTTTCATTATAATGAGTCACTAACTTATAATAATTGGGTTAATTAAATAGTCCACTAGCTAGTGTAGGGTGGGCTAAAGTCCAACAAGATAGAAAGTCCAACAAGACTAACTAGTGTGCTCTAGTAAATTACTAAGCGTAATTAAGCATCCAAAAACCCAAGTAATTGTTATTATAAAATAACAATTAGTATTTCGTAGTCGTAATATTCCGGTTACGACAAAAGTTAAACGTGTACACAGTACGCAGTTCGTTCTAAACGTCAAGTGACACTAACGGTCATAAAGGCTTCCGGGGTTCAAGTTAAGTACCCTACGTACTTAAAGGCACGTTTTAATATATAAACGAAAGTAATCAACATGTAGGAAGTTCCCAGAGTATAATATAGCTCAGTACGCACAAATACGCAGTTTCGCAAAAAGCACAAAACACAAAAGCAAGTCGAAAAAGTCGGGTCGTTACAACCTGCCTAATAATCCTCTTACTATTCTAAGATTATGACATGTGACATCCACTAATTCTTTCTCCAAACCATCCTTCCATGTATCATTATATTATTATGTTATTTAGGGTATGTTTGACAAAACTAGGTGGTAGCTGCTAGCTTTTAGCTAGTAGCTGGTATCTGGTAGCTGGTAGTTGGTAGCTTGTAGCTGGTAGCTTGTAGCTGTTGAGTTTTTATATGTATTTAGTCGTTTGGCAGAGTAACTGAAAATATTAAAATAAAGAGTAAAATGACAAAAAGCTAGAAGCTAAAAGCTAAACGCTACTTCTAGTAGCTTTTAGCTTTTCTATCCTTTAAAACGTTTTAAGCTCTTGCAGTTAAACGGAATTTTTTGTTTGATAGAAGTTTTTTTATAAAAGTTAAAAGCTAAAAGCTTCGGAAAGTTTCAAAAAGCTTGTTGTCAAACATGGACTTAGTAGGTTAATTTGTAGATGAAGTGATAGGTTGATTCCTTAATGATTATGTTTCTAATATCATTCATTCATTTTGTTAACATGTATTCCTTACAATGTTCAATATTACAAGATAACTCGGTGGTTACGTCCTAATATGAAATATCCTCACAATAGAACTTATGTTCAAGCCTCACTAGCTCACGATATCTAGAGAAATGAATGGTGACGAGATAACTCTAATTAAAGAATACACCCACCCCATATAATTTGAACACACTGTTTTACAGCGTTCAATATTACCAGAACATATCCTGAGAACCAAGGATTGTTATGAAATTAAATTTTACTTTCATAATTTCCTTTTTCAATTGAGAGAAGCAAATAAAGTTTTTAAGAAAGTGATATAAAATTAAAATTCTATATTTATATACTTAAAGTACCTTGTTGGCAGGATAAAGCAGTAGGTGTGGGAGTTTAGGCATGATTGATAGATAGGGGAGATGATGAATGAAACCATATGATTGCAATTCCCACTCCATATGTATATTCTCTTGTTTTGTGTGCATATAACTATCTTCTTGTGGTGTTAAATTGTTGCAATCATACGTCTATTCTTCACATTCTTTTTGCTTTTCTGGCCCATTTGAACTGTCAATCTGATACTGACCCACTAACCTATTGACCTTATTTTTTAAAAAGCAGTACTTGGGTCCAATCCGGGTTGCTCGACTCGTTTATCTAATAACCAAATTTCCACCCCTAAAGACAATTATACTCGTGTTACTATTGCCATTTTTATGGTCTTAGTGATGATGATAAATTGATTATTTGATCAGAAACAAAAAAGTTAAGCATACAATTGACAGAAAACCTTTTTCTAATTAGTGGAAAACAATTTTTGATAAAAGATAATTTAAATCATACCATTACCAACCTCATTCGGTTAATTGATAATAGTAACAAAAAGACATCATACTTATTTGCAGATTGTATGTTCAAAATTTTCTACCGTTGAACATGAACTAGAAGCATGGACACATCATTGTAGCATGGCCAGGCACAACGAACATATAATCTAGCAGCGGTGAAAGGGACAATGGACGTGAAGGTTAATAAAATTTTAGTTGCATCTTATTTTGTGCCCTTTTTTACTTGATTTAAGAGCGTAACATTCTTTAAAACGAAAAAGGCACAAGAAAAGAAGCCACTATACCAATCTTTCTAGTAACTATCCTCACGTCCAAGATTCCTTTCACCGGTACATGATTAGAACTTAGCTACAAACCAAGGCATCGAACGCACAAAGTAAATGCAAGTGACACATCTATCGGTATCTCAAGAAAACAAATTTTTAGATGCAAGAAACACTGTTTTACGACATTTTTGAAGTTCAAGCTTTAAACTGTAAAAGAAAATTTCAAGGGATCTGAAATAGTATGAGCTTTTGGATGTAATAAATTGTATCTGCCAGTGTGTTTTTGTATGGGGTTTGTTGGTCCCTGGCATCATTTGAACAGAAAGAATGGACCACAAATACCTTAGAATCTGATTCTGATATGTACTTTTAAACAAACTATGAGGTGTTCTAGGTGAATGGCACATGAAGATGCATGTGGGATTGATTTATTACCTAAAACTTACTGTATAAAATATCTCATATAGGTATGGACCAATTCTATGACAGATGAGTTATTTAATGATTGTACCAACAATATTTGTTAGTTATATTATATTATATTATATTATATTATTATATTATATTATATTATATTATATTATTATATTATATTATACTATATTATACTATATTATACTATACTTTACATACTAAACCTCCTCCCATTTTTTGTCGTTTCAGTTTTAACGAATTGTCGTTTTGAGTTTGCGTTCACACTACAAATGATCCTCCAACTTTCGCACAAATTACATAATAACCCCTCAACTTTACACTTTTTCAGAGGTAAAAACCGTAAATTTATAATTTAGTTAAAATAAAAAAACCTCACTCCACCCGAATTTATAACGGGCCCTATCTTCTCGCTCGGTGCGAGTTAAATTTTTCCGAGGCTACCGTTCAACTCGAAAAAATCTCACGAACTCAACGGGACTAACTATATGCAAAACGGACATCGTTAAAAAAACACTAAATAACGGCCCTATATTCACGCTCGGTGCGAGTTAAATTTTTCCGAGACCACCGTTCAACTCGAAATAATTTTACGAACACAACGCGACTAACTATACGCGAAACGGACATCGTTAAAAAAAATAAATATTTCGGGCTATATTACATACATATATATACATATACAACACGACTAACTATACGCAAAACGGACATCGTATATCCAAATTGGACCGCGCGTCGAATACAACCGCAGCAACGCGCGGTCGGATTTTTTCTAGTTAATATTAATTACTGCAGTAAGTTAAACAAATAACTATAACTAGTTCTTCCTAGACACACATGCTGACCTGGTACCACTTTCCCCACCTGCTTATTTTTCACCCTGCAGATCCATTAAAACCCAACAAGATTTGGGATCTAAGTGTTAAAATGTTAAGATCCAACACACCAATTAGTCAGAGATGTAAAACAAGCTCTAATTAAACAGTTGAAAGCAACACATAAAGAATAATGTATTAATTTTTCATCTTCTACACAACTCACATAAAAAAGGTAAATCAACAATAACATACACACACATTCTTTGTTAGTAACTAAATATTTTCAAGAGCAACAGCATATTACCAAACCAACAAATTCTAGTAAGAAGCATCAGAAAACAACTGCAACTATGATCTTATAGTGAAGAAGAAAACTGGACTAAAAACATAGTTATATGTAGACAGCTAATAGTAGTGAACAGGTGCACATTGAGATCACTTCCACATTTTGTGTTTTCCTCCAAAGAAACCTTTATGCTTTCCACCAAAGACCCCATGCTTCCATCGTTTGCCAAACTTGCCATGCTTGAACTTACCATGCTTAAACTTACCATGGTGACCCCCATAGTGTCCATAACCACCATGCCCATGACCATGAGTAAGATGGTGGGCCCCATATGCAGCGGCTGCAGCAGCAGCACCTCCAGCTAGTATTGTTCCCATGCCAGGTCCTCCATGGCCTGAGACCAAATTTGGCATTTATTCTCATTATTTACTTACTACTCTAAATATATAAAAAAAATATTCCTTCCATTAAGAAAAAAAACAGAATCATATGAAGTATGAGCTGAATCCAATACTATTGATTTATTTGTATAATAATACGGGTGACTATGTAATTTCAACATGACATCTTTCCAAAGAATACACGATTCCAATTCTCATGTAACGTAAGTGTTGGGAAATACGTTAAAATTGTATGATCCTTCTTCAGTCCCATAATAATATTATACAAAAATCTCTTCTATTTCAGCAAATATTCAATCTAAATGCACCTATATACTCATACTTTATCAATAATAAATACTAGTGGTGATTAGTATGGTCCACATATTTCTTGTATTTTACACGATGCATGCTGGTCTATACAATTCAATAATAGTATTAAAACTCTATTCACCTAAACGGCTAAACCCATAGTCAAAGTTGCAGTATTTACAGTTTAAGGTGAAAAAAAGGATTAATGATCAGTAATAGTTGTAAAAACAAACCTGAATTATGTGATGGACCAGGATAGCCAGTTGGGGGATAGCCTGCTGGCGGATAACCGGCGGGAGGGTAACCATGCTGTGGATATCCACCTGGCGGAGGATAAGCATTTGGCGGATATCCACCTGGCGGAGGATAACCAGCGGGCGGGTACCCGCCAGGAGGAGGGTACGGATACCCATGAGAGCCATAAGGAGGGTACGGTCCATGTTGTGGAGGGTAATGTCCACCGCCAGTAGCGTATCCAGCTAGATGGGAGAACAGACCTTTGTCTTGATCATTTTTACGTTCATCTTCTCCACCACCCATTTTACTTTAACGTCACAATTCCTTTACAAAAACTGCAGCGCACAGCATACATTCATGATTATGTGAAGCATAACGATTATAGTCTTTCTGACACTTCATAACTACTGAGATAAACCTTAAAGAATGCAAAAACTAACACACTTCGCGAAAATACAGTCATTTTAGGAAATGTATAAGACTTTATACAATGTCAGTCTGATCACATTAAACACCATTAAACAGTCATTTCAGTCACCATTACATATAACTGCATGTCTGCATGAGTTGATTAGTTGACTACAAAGCAATTAGTACTTCCTTTTGTGTTAAAGCTGAATTAGATTAAAAAAATTGTATTTTGCATAATAAGACAGACTATGTCAGCAATTGTGTGTGACAAAGGTGTTGAACTGAAGAACTAAAGAACCAAAGAACCTAACATAACAAAACAATATAGAAATCTTTTGAAGATTGGGAACGAAAAGATGCAATGATATCTTGTAGCAATAAAAACTAATCAGTGGCCTTGAATCATATTTCCCCAGCTACATAATAGTAAATGCATGTGTGATCTAATTCATAGGTCATTATAAAACAAAAAAAAAAAATACTTAAATGTCTCTTAATAAGGACTGCATATATAATCTTATACACCTCAAAATCAATGTTACTATCGACTAATAGCCAAGGTTGCAAAATACGTGAGACGGGGTCGAGACGGTCGGATCCTAAAATAGTCGAGACGTTCGAGACGGGGTCGAGACGGACGTTCACCAAAGTTGACTTTTATATATATAAGTATATAAATGCATATATGTAGACATATTTTATAGCCAAAAACTTTAATTGATTAATTTGTACCCATAATCGCTATCACCATTAATTTAATACATAAAATTCAAACTAAAATACGACAAATTTGACCGATTTTTCTGACTTTCTGACTTTTTTGAATTTTGACCGACTTTTGACTCGATTTTTTTCAACTTTGACCCGAATTTTAACCGTTGACTGCAATATTAGACGGTTTTCTTCGAGACGGGACGGGCTAGTCACCAAACCGTCGCAACGGTACGAGACGGGGTCTTTTGCAACAGTGGTAATAGCTTATAGTTAAATGTACTTAAGATTTTCCCTAATAAAGGCAAATTTAAGAATCACATAGATCTAAAATTCTAAATCATGGTTACCAGTAATAACGAAGCAAAACACAAGAATAACTAGTAGAATGTCATTGATTTTTTAATCAACCAAAATACAGTTGGTTCAAGTGGGATAAATAATAATAGCATAAAACAATTAAAGTAGATTTTGTGTATCAATTATTGTATAAAACATGACCACATAAAGCCACACATTGTTGATCAACAAATTTTTAATTAGCATTCTAAGGTATAACCACTCCAATATGCTCTTATTATATCTCTAATGTAATAATCTATACGGTTAAGTTTAAGTAACAATATTTCAATAAAATTTAACAAAATTACAAGTAGAAATTCACAGAGTACACACATCTATAGCACAACCACAATTCAATCGATCAAGCAAACAAACAAGCAGGCATTAAGAACAAACATATGCATATACATAAATGATATATTAAAACCCTAGATAAACATTGAAGAAGAAAATTAGGTATACGAATAACATGCGTTAGGTATCATGATTTGATTTGATATACTAAAATAAAACATAAAACATATATTATTATATATTATATATGACTATTAAGATAGAATTCAACATGTAATAATTATAATATATAGATTTCGAAAAGAATTTAAGGATGATAACTGACCTGAATTGAAAAAAAAAAAATGGCAGATTCTTTCTTTGGGATTGAATTCAGCAACAGAGTTTTTAAACGATTTATAGGGAAAGGGAAATGTATATATGGCAATGATTGTTATTGTTATATTTTGTTATATATATATAAAAATCAAAATCAACACGCGTGGGTGTGGTTCGGTTCGGTGCCGTGAGCTAATTGGGTTCACGCGTTGTTAAACGCGTCTAGTTTTTTAATACAGATAGGTGTTACACTTAAAAGATTGACTCCGATACTTGATGGCTCTATTTCGATTTAGAGCACCGGGTATCGTTACAAGTTTCGCGGCGTTTTTCAAATCAACGTCCGGGACGGCTGCGACACCGCCTCTAACCGGTTATCGTTACAAGTTTTCCCGAATTCTTTCAAATCAACGTTGGGGACGGCTGGACATGGGACACCATAATATTTAGAATTATGAATCTTTGGGATGGCAATGGATACCCGATCCAGTGGATATTCATCCGATCCACCCGATTATTTGTGGATATGGACGATCTAAATGGATATGGATATTGAAATGTCCCGTTCATATTGATTATAAACATTCCATATTAATTGATTTCGTTGCGAGGTTTTGACCTCTATATGAGACGTTTTTCAAAGACTGCATTCATTTTTAAAACAACCATAACCTTTATTTTATCTATAAAGATTTTAAAAACATTACGTAGATTATCAAATAATGATAATCTAAAATATACTGTTTACACACGACCATTACATAATGGTTTACAATAGAAAGATATTACATCGACATATGTTTCTTGAATGAAGTTTTTACACAATATCATACAAACATGGACTCCAAATCTTGTCCTTATTTTAGTATGCAACAGCGGAAGCTCTTAATATTCACCTGAGAATAAACATGCTTTAAACGTCAACAAAAATGTTGGTGAGTTATAGGTTTAACCTATATATATCAAATTGTAACAATAGACCACAGGATTTCATATTTCAATACACATCTCATACATAGAGATAAAAATCATTCATATGGTGAACACCTGGTAACCGACATTAACAAGATGCATATATAAGAATATCCCCATCATTCCGGAACACCCTTCGGATATGATATAAATTTCGAAGTACTAAAGCATCCGGTACTTTGGATGGGGTTTGTTAGGCCCAATAGATCTATCTTTAGGATTCGCGTCAATTAGGGTGTCTGTTCCCTAATTCTTAGATTACCAGACTTAATAAAAAGGGGCATATTCGATTTCGATAATTCAACCATAGAATGTAGTTTCACGTACTTGTGTCTATTTTGTAAAGCATTTATAAAACCTGCATGTATTCTCATCTCAAAAATATTAGATTTTAAAAGTGGGACTATAACTCACTTTCACAGATATTTCCTTCCTCGGAAATAAGACTTGGCCACGGATAGATTCACGAGCCTATACAAATATGTACGTATATATATCAAAGTATGATCAAAATATAATTACAACCATTTTTATTATGTTTTAAAGATTTAAGTGTATTAAGTCAGCTGTCCTCGTTAGTAACCTACAACTAGTTGTCCACAGTTAGATGTACAGAAATAAATCGATATATAGATTATCTTGAATCAATCCACGACCCAGTGTATACATGTCTCAGGCTAGATCACAACTCAAAGTATATATATTTTTGGAATCAACCTCAACCCTGTATAGCTAACTCCAACATTACTGCATATAGAGTGTCTACGGTTGTTCCAAATAATATATATACATGGGTCGATATGATATGTCAAAACATTTGCATACGTGTCTATGGTATCCCAAGATTACATAATATATTAGAATACATGTATAATACAATATAAGTTAGCTAGGATATGATTTGTATAGATTTGTTAAACATTTCCCGTAGCTAAAATAATCAAAAAATATCCAATCTTGTTTTACCCATAACTTCTTCAATTTAAATCCGTTTTGAGTGAATCCAAATGCTATGGTTTCATATTGAACTTAAGTTCATGAATCTATACAGAAAAAATATAAGTTTATAGTCGGAATTACAGGTTACAAGTCGTTTTTGTAAAGGTAGTCATTTCAGTCGAAAGAACGACGTATAGATGACCATTTTGGAAAACATACTTCCACTTTGAGTTTAACCATGATTTTTGAATATAGTTTCATGTTCATAAGAAAAATCATTTTCCCAGAAAAACAACTTTTAAATCAAAGTTTATCATAGTTTTTAATTAACTAACCCAAAACAGCCCACGGTGTTACTACAACGGCGTATATCCGGTTTTACGGTGTTTTTCGTGTTTTTTGGTTTTAAATCATTAAGTTAGCATATCATATAGATATATAACATGTGTTTAGTTGATTTTAAAAGTTAAGTTAGAAGGATTAACTTTTGTTTGCAAACAAGTTTAGAATTAACTAAACTATGTTCTAGTGATTACAAGTTTAAACCTTCGAATAAGATAGCTTTATATGTATGAATCGAATGATGTTATGAACATTATTACTACCTCAAGTTTTCTGGATAAAGCTACTGGAAATGAGAAAAATGGATCTAGCTTCAAAGGATCCTTGGATGGCTTGAAAGTTCTTGAAGCAGAATCATGACACGAAAACAAGTTCAAGTAAGATTTTCACTCGAAATAAGATTGTTATAGTTATAGAAATTGAATCAAAGTTTGAATATGAGTATTACCTTGTATTAGAAAGATATCTTACTGTAAATAATAAAGATTTCTTGAGGTTAGATGATCACTCTACAAGATTGGAAGTAAGCTAGCAAACTTGGAAGTATTCTTGATTTTATGAAACTAGAACTTGTAGAATTTATGAAGAACACTTAGAACTTGAAGATAGAACTTGAGAGAGATTAATTAGATGAAGAAAATTGAAGAATGAAATTGTTTGTAGGTGTTTTTGGTCGTTGGTATATGGATTAGATATAAAGGATGTGTAATTTTGTTTATATGTAAATAAGTCATGAATGATTACTCATATTTTTGTAATTTTATGAGATATTTCATGCTAGTTGCCAAATGATGGTTCCCACATGTGTTAGGTGACTCACATGGGCTGCTAAGAGCTGATCATTGGAGTGTATATACCAATAGTACATACATCTAAAAGCTGTGTATTGTACGAGTACAAATACGGGTGCATACGAGTAGAATTGTTGATGAAACTGAACGAGGATGTAATTGTAAGCATTTTTGTTAAGTAGAAGTATTTTGATAAGTGTCTTGAAGTCTTTCAAAAGTGTATGAATACATATTAAAACACTACATGTATATACATTTTAACTGAGTCGTTAAGTCATCGTTAGTCGTTACATATAAGTGTTGTTTTGAAACCTTTAGGTTAACGATCTTGTTAAATGTTGTTAACCCATTGTTTATTAAATCAAATGAGATGTTAAATTATTACATTATCATGATATCATGATGTATTAATATATCTTAATATGATATATATACATTAAATGTCGTTACAACGATAATCGTTACATATATGTCTCGTTTCAAAATCATTAAGTTAGTAGTCTTGTTTTTACATATGTAGTTCATTGTTAATATACTTAATGATATGTTTAATTATCATAATATCATGTTAACTATATATATATATATCCATATATACGTCAACATATAGTTTTTACAAGTTTTAACGTTCGTGAATCGCCGGTCAACTTGGGTGATCAATTGTCTATATGAAACTTATTTCATTTAATCAAGTCTTAACAAGTTTGATTGATTAACATGTTGGAAACATTTAATCATGTAGATAACAATTTCATTTAATATATATAAACATGGAAAAGTTCGGGTCACTACAGTATCTACCCGTTAAATAAATTTCGTCCCGAAATTTTAAGTAGTTGGAGGTGTTGACGAATCTTATGGAAATAGATGCGTGTATTTCTTCTTCATCTAATCTTCTCATTCCCAGGTGAACTCGAGTCTTCTACGAGCATTTCATCGAACCTTAACAATTGGTATCTTATTTTGCTTAAGTCTTTTAACCTCACGATCCATTATTTCGACGGGTTCTTCGATGAATTGAAGTTTTTCGTTGATTTGGATTTCATCTAACGGAATATTGAGATCTTCTTTAGCAAAACTTTTCTTCAAATTCGAGACGTGAAAAGTGTTATGTACAGCCGCTAGTTGTTGAGGTAACTCAAGACGTAAGCTACTGGTCCGACACGATCAATAATCTTGAATGGTCCAATATACCTTGCATTTAATTTCCCTCATTTGCCAAATCGAAAAACACCTTTCCAAGGTGCAACTTTAAGCATGACCATCTCTCCAATTTCAAATTCTATATCTTTTCTTTTAATGTCGGCGTAGCTCTTTTGTCGACTTTGGGCGGTTTTCAACCGTTGTTGAATTTGAATGATCTTCTCGGTAGTTTCTTGTATTATCTCCGGACCCGTAATCTGTCTATCCCCCACTTCACTCCAACAAATCGGAGACCTGCACTTTCTACCATAAAGTGCTTCAAACGGCGCCATCTCAATGCTTGAATGGTAGCTGTTGTTGTAGGAAAATTCTGCTAACGGTAGATGTCGATCCCAACTGTTTCCAAAATCAATAACACATGCTCGTAGCATGTCTTCAAGCGTTTGTTTCGTCCTTTCGCTCTGCCCATCAGTTTGTGGATGATAGGCAGTACTCATGTCTAGACGAGTTCCTAATGCTTGCTGTAATATCTGCCAAAATCTTGAAATAAATCTGCCATCCCTATCAGAGATAATAGAGATTGGTATTCCATGTCTGGAAACGACTTCCTTCAAATACAGTCGTGCTAACTTCTCCATCTTGTCATCTTCTATTATTGGCAGAAAGTGTGCTGACTTGGTGAGACGATCAACTATTACCCAAATAGTATCATAACCACTTGCAGTCCTTGGCAATTTAGTAACGAAATCCATGGTAATGTTTTTCCATTTCCATTCCGGGATTTCAGGTTGTTGTAGTAGACTTGATGGTTTCTGATGTTCAGCTTTGACCTTAGAACACGTCAAAGATTCTCCTACATATTTAGCAATATCGGCTTTCATACCTGGACACCAAAAATGTTTCTTAAGATCCTTGTACATCTTCCCCGTTCTAGGATGTATTGAGTACTTGGTTTTATGAGCTTCTTTAAGTACCATTTCTCTCATATCTCCAAATTTTGGTACTCAAATTCTTTCAGCCCTATACCGGGTTCCGTCTTCCCGAATATTAAGATGCTTCTCCGATCCTTTGGGTATTTCATCCTTTAAATTTCCCTCTTTTAAAACTCCTTGTTGCGCCTCCTTTATTTGAGTAGTAAGGTTAGTGTGAATCATTATATTCATAGATTTTACTCGAATGGGTTCTCTGTCCTTTCTGCTCAAGGCGTCAGCTACCACATTTGCCTTCCCCGGGTAGTAACGAATCTCAAAGTCGTAATCATTCAACAATTCAATCCACCTACACTGCCTCATATCCAGAACGTAAATCAATCTTCGAATAAACTGACGAGCCTTGTAGTTGATCAAATAAGTCGTCAATTCTCGGCAGTGGATAACGGTTTTTGATGGTAAGTTTGTTCAACTCTCTGTAGTCAATACACAACCTAAATGTACCATCCTTCTTCTTGACAAACAAAACAGGAGCTTCCCATGGTGATGTGCTTGGTCGAATGAAACCATGTTCTAATAGTTCTTGCAGTTGGCTTTGCAGTTCTTTCATCTCGCTGGGTGCGAGTCTATAAGGAGCACGAGCTATTGGTGCAGCTCCTGGTACAAGATCTATTTGAAATTCAACAGATCGATGTGGAGGTAGTCCCGGTAATTCTTTCGGAAATACATCGGGAAATTCTTTTGTGACGGGAACATCATTGATGCTCTTTTCTTCAGTTTGTACTTTCTCGACGTGTGCTAGAACAGCATAGCAACCTTTTCTTATTAGTTTTTGTGCCTTCAAATTACTAATAAGATGTAGCTTCGTGTTGCCCTTTTCTCCGTACACCATTAAGAGTTCTCCTTCTTCTCGTACAATGCGAATTGCATTTTTATAACATACGATCTCTACTTTCACCTTATTCAGCCAGTCCATGCCAACTATTACATCAAAACTCCCTAACTCTATGAGTATCAAATCAATCTTAAATATTTCGCTACCCAGTTTAATTTCTCGATTCCGGCATATATAATCTGCTGAAATTAATTTACCGTTTGCTAATTCGAGTAAAAATTTACTATCCAACGGCATCAATGGATAACTTAATTTAGCACAAAAATCTCTACTCATATAGCTTCTATCCGCACCCGAATCAAATAAAACGTAAGCAGATTTATTGTCAATAAGAAACGTACCCGTAACAAGCTCCGAGTCTTCCCGTGCCTCTGCCACATTAATATTGAAAACTCTTCCACGGCCTTGTCCATTCGTGTTCTCCTGGTTCGGGCAATTTCTAATAATGTGGCCCGGTTTTCCACATTTATAACAAACTACATTGGCATAACTTGCTCCGACACTACTTGCTCCGCCATTACTCATTCCGACACCATTTGTTCCTTTCGTTCTGTTAACCCCTGGTCCGTAGACCTCACACTTCGCCGCGCTATGACCATTTCTTTTACACTTGTTGCAAAATTTGGTGCAGAACCCCGAGTGATACTTTTCACACCTTTGGCATAGCTGCTTCTGATTGTTATTGTTGTTGCGGTTATTATTGTTGTTGGGATGATTGTTGTAGTTGTTGTTGTTGTGCCGTTTGTTGTAGTTGCGATTGATGTTGCGATTGTTGGGATAGTTGTTGTTGTTTTGGTGACTCTTATCACCCTTTTTCTCCCACTTTCTTTTGACTAGCTTCACGTTGGCCTCTTCGGCCACCTGTTCTTTAATTCTTCCCTCAATCTGGTTCACTAGTTTGTGAGCCATTCTACATGCCTTTTGTATGGAGGCAGGCTCGTGTGAACTTATATCTTCTTGGATTCTCTCCGGTAACCCTTTCACAAACGTGTCGATCTTCTCTTCCTCATCTTCGAACGCTCTCAGACACAATAGGCACAATTCTGTGAATCGTCTTTCGTACGAAGTAATATCGAATCCCTGTGTCCGTAACCCTCTAAGTTCTGACTTGAGCTTATTGACCTCGGTTCTAGGACGGTACTTCTCATTCATCAAGTGCTTGAATGCTGACCACGGTAGCGCGTAAGCAGCATCTTGTCCCACTTGCTCTAGATATGTATTCCATCATGTTAACGCAATACCTGTGAAGGTATGCGTAGCGTACTTCACTTTGTCTCCTTAAGTACACTTACTTATGGCAAACACCGATTCAGCTTTCTCGGTCCACCGTTTCAATCTGATTGGTCCTTCGGTCCCATCAAATTCTGAAGGTTTGCAGACAATGAATTCCTTGTAGGAGTATCCTACACGATTTCTTGCGCCGTTAGCTGTATTGCTAGATTCAGAGTTATTGTTGGTATGTATCGTGGCCTGTACTGTGGCTATGTTTGAAGCAAGAAAGGCACGAAATTCCTCTTCGCTCATATTCAAGGTGTGTCGAGTAGTCGGTGCCATTTCCTTCAAAATAGTCAAATGAAACAATTTAATCATACAGAATATTAAGATTAGTCAATAGTATCTCGTAGCATAATATGAACTCATTTATAAAAGCTTTTTCTTCATATTAGCGTTTTATAAGTTTAAATTCGGGTACTACCTACCCGTTAAGTTCATACTTAGTAGCTAATATACAATTCAACTACTACAATTCCATATGAAAAACTGATTATAATAATATATCACATACAAATATTCTTCAAACTTACAACTTCGCTATATTACATATAACATGAAATATAGTACACTATGATACATGACAGTTTTGAAGATAAATCTAGTTAATACGCAAGTTGTTCAGCAAAGGAAATAAAGACACGTAATTCATAAGTCCAGAAACAAGTCATGCATTCTGGTTTTACTAAGACGACTTCCCATCCTTGGTCTTGCGGAAAATAACCGTTATGACCATTAGCTAGGCAGCATGTTGTAATGTCGTCAAAAGGACGAGGGTTTCGTAACGTCCAACAGCCCCGTAATAATCTAAAAACCTTGTTTCTCACCCCAACTACAAAATCCGTCACCTGTGGGAAAGTTTTATTTAAAAGCTGCAATCCGATGTTCTTTTTCTCACTTAGGTAAGAAGCGAACATCACTAACCCGTAAGCATAACATGCTTCTTTATGTTGCATGTTAGAAGCTCTTTCTAATTCACGAAATCCTATGTTGGGATATGTTGAGTCAAAATAGGTTCTTAACCCGTAGCGTAAAATTGCATTTGGGTTCCCCGCATTTAACGCTTTAAAGAAAACACGGCGTAACTTAAAGTCTCCCCAATGTGATATACCCCACCTATCAAAGGAAAGCCTTTTATAAACTAAGGCATTTCTGGAATGTCTTTCAAATGTTTGACAAGTTAATTTCGCCGTAACTAAATGTGCTGATGAATTCTGACTGACTCTAGACAAGATTTCCTCAATCATATCCTCTGGTAGGTCTTCTAAAATATTCGGTTGTCTACCCTTAACGTCCATTTTGTTTTTAAACTGTAAAATAGACAAGGATTAGATTCGTAATAACAAACAATACAAGCAATTTTTACATAGAACATAAAAGTACAAGCACACTACAATACCTTTATTACACAACATGCTCACACCCCTCTAATCTGAATCACTGGTTTCTTCTTCTTCGGACTTGGTTCTTTTTCCTACTTTTCTAGGGATATATGATGTTCCTCTATTATGAGCCGTCATTTTCCACATTGGTTTAGAAAAACCTGGTGGTTTAGAGGTTCCCAGGTTATTGTCACGATATTAAAAATACGGGTGTTGACGGTATATATAAAGTTCATCGGGGTCGGAATCAGATTTCTCTATTTTGATGCATTTTCCCTTATTATTTTCTTTTGCCTCATTAAATTGGGCCGGGGTAATTTCTATAACATCATCAGAATCCTCATCAGGATTCGATTCATCAGAAAATTGGTAATTTTCTCAATATTTTGCTTCCTTAGCGGAAACACCATTGACCATTATTAACTTTGGTCCATTGGTTGAGGATTTTCTTTTATTTGACCGATTTTCTGTGGTTCCTACTATTCCCCCTCTGGAACCTCTTCTTCTTCCAGTTCCTCTTCTTCTGGTTCCTCTTCTTCCGGTTCCTCTTCTTCCGGTTCTTCGGGAACTTGTGAATCTTGCCAATATATATTCGACTCTTCGTTATTATTAGGTGAGTCAATGGGATTTGTGCTAGAGGTAGACATCTATCACACAATATCAAACAAGTTAAGAGATTAATATATCACATAATATTTACATGTTAATAATATATAGTTTCCAACAAAAATGTTAAGCAATCATTTTTAAAGAAAATACGGTCGAAATCCAGACTCACTAATGCATCCTAACAAACTCGATAAGACACACTAATGCAAATTTTCTGGTTCTCTAAGACCAACGCTCGGATACGAACTGAAATGTCCCGTTCATATTGATTATAAATGTTCCATATTAATTGATTTCGTTGCGAGGTTTTGACCTCTATATGAGACATTTTTCAAAGTATGCATTCATTTTTAAAACAACCATAACCTTTATTTTATCAATAAAGGTTTTAAAAACATTACGTAGATTATCAAATAATGATAATCTAAAATATACTGTTTACACACGACCATTACATAATGGTTTACAATAGAAATATATTACATCGACATATGTTTCTTGAATGCAGTTTTTACACAATATCATACAAACATGGACTCCAAATCTTGTCCTTATTTTAATATGCAACAGCGGAAGCTCTTAATATTCACCTGAGAATAAACATGCTTTAAACGTCAACAAAAATGTTGGTGAGTTATAGGTTTAACCTATATATATCAAATCGTAACAATAGACCACAAGATTCCATATTTCAATACACATCTCATACATAGAGATAAAAATCATTCATATGGTGAACACCTGGTAACCGACATTAACAAGATGCATATATAAGAATATCCCCATCATTCCGGGACACCCTTCGGATATGATATAAATTTCGAAGTACTAAAGCATCCGGTACTTTGGATGGGGTTTGTTAGGCCCAATAGATCTATCTTTAGGATTCGCGTCAATTAGGGTGTCTTTTCCCTAATTCTTAGATTACCAGACTTAATAAAAATGGGCATATTCGATTTCGATAATTTAACCATAGAATGTAGTTTCACGTACTTGTGTCTATTTTGTAAATCATTTATAAAACCTGCATGTATTCTCATCCCAAAAATATTAGATTTTAAAAGTGGGACTATAACTCACTTTCACATATATTTCCTTCCTCGAAAATAAGACTTGGCCACAGATCGATTCACGAACCTATACAAATATGTACATATATATCAAAGTATGATCAAAATATAATTACAACCATTTTTATTATGTTTTAAAGATTTGAGTGTATTAAGTCAGCTGTCCTCGTTAGTAACCTACAACTAGTTGTCAACAGTTAGATGTACAGAAATAAATCGATATATATTATCTTGAATCAATCCATGACCCAGTGTATACATGTCTCAGGCTAGATCATAACTCAAAGTATATATATTTTTGGAATCAACCTCAACCCTGTATAGCTAACTCCAACATTACTGCATATAGAGTGTCTATGGTTGTTCCAAATAATATATATACATGGGTCGATATGATATGTCAAAACATTTGCATACGTGTCTATGGTATCCCAAGATTACATAATATATTAGAATACATGTATAATACAATATAAGTTAGCTAGGATATGATTTGTATAGATTTGTTAAACATTTTCCGTAGCTAAAATAATCAAAAAGTATCCAATCTTGTTTTACCCATAACTTCTTCATTTTAAATCCGTTTTGAGTGAATCCAAATGCTATGGTTTCATATTGAACTTAAGTTCATGAATCTATACAAAAAAAGTATAAGTTTATAGTCGGAATTACAGGTTACAAGTCATTTTTGTAAAGGTAGTCATTTCAGTCGAAAGAACGACGTCTAGATGACCATTTTGGAAAACATACTTCCACTTTGAGTTTAACCATGATTTTTGGATATAATTTCATGTTCATAAGAAAAATCATTTTCCCAGAAAAACAACTTTTAAATCAAAGTTTATCATAGTTTTTAATTAACTAACCCAAAACAGCCCGCGGTGTTACTACAACGGCGTATATCCGGTTTTACGGTGTTTTTCATGTTTTCCGATTTTAAATCATTAAGTTAGCATATCATATAGATATATAACATGTGTTTAGTTGATTTTAAAAGTCAAATTAGAAGGATTAACTTTTGTTTGCGAACAAGTTTAGAATTAACTAAACTATGTTCTAGTGATTACAAGTTTAAACCTTCGAATAAGATAGCTTTATATGTATGAATCGAATGATGTTATGAACATCATTACTATCTCAAGTTTTCTGGATAAAGCTACTGGAAATGAGAAAAATGGATCTAGCTTCAAAGGATCCTTGGATGGCTTGAAAGTTCTTGAAGCAGAATCATGACACGAAAACAAGTTCAAGTAAGATTTCCACTCGAAATAAGATTGTTATAGTTATAGAAATTGAATCAAAGTTTAAATATGAGTATTACCTTGTATTAGAAAGATATCTTACTGTAAATAATAAAGATTTCTTGAGGTTGGATGATCACTCTACAAGATTGGAAGTAAGCTAGCAAACTTGGAAGTATTCTTGATTTTATGAAACTAGAACTTGTAGAATTTATGAAGAACACTTAGAACTTGAAGATAGAACTTGAGAGAGATTAATTAGATGAATAAAATTGAAGAATGAAAGTATTTGTAGGTGTTTTTGGTTGTTGGTATATGGATTAGATATAAAGGATGTGTAATTTTGTTTACATGTAAATAAGTCATGAATGATTACTCATATTTTTGTAATTTTATGAGATATTTCATGCTAGTTGCCAAATGATGGTTCCTACATATGTTAGGTGACTCACATGGGCTGCTAAGAGCTGATCATTGGAGTATATATACCAATAGTACATACATCTAAAAGCTGTGTATTGTACGAGTACGAATACGGGTGCATACGAGTAGAATTGTTGATGAAACTGAACGAGGATGTAATTGTAAGAATTTTTGTTAAGTAGAAGTATTTTGATAAGTGGATTGAAGTCTTTCAAAAGTGTATGAATACATATTAAAACACTACATGTATATACATTTTAACTGAGTCGTTAAGTCATCGTTAGTCGTTACATGTAAGTATTGTTTTGAAACCTTTAGGTTAACGATCTTGTTAAATGTTATTAACCCATTGTTTATTAAATCAAATGAGATGTTAAATTATTACATTATCATGATATCATGATGTATTAATATATCTTAATATGATATATATACATTAAATGTCGTTACAACGATAATCGTTACATATATGTCTCGTTTCAAAATCATTAAGTTAGTAGTCTTGTTTTTACATATGTAGTTCATTGTTAATATACTTAATGATATGTTTAATTATCATAATATCATGTTAACTATATATATATCCATATATATGTCATCATATAGTTTTTACAAGTTTTAACGTTCGTGAATCGCCGGTCAACTTGGGTGATCAATTGACTAGATGAAACTTATTTCATTTAATCAAGTCTTAACAAGTTTGATTGCTTAACATGTTGAAAACATTTAATCATGTAGATAACAATTTCATTTAATATATATAAACATGGAAAAGTTCGGGTCACTACAGATATGGATGTGGATGAAAAAATTTCATCTATGGATGAACCCGCTTTCACCCGAAATAACTAAATATATAAATTTATCACTCAAATTAGTATCATTTATGTAGTGATATTTCATTAATTATATTCATATTCATCTTTCTTTATATTTTCTCTAAAAATATAACTTCTTCTTATATTTTGTTTTGTTTAAATAATCAAATGTATTTATCGTACTTTAGTGGTTCAAATGTGATTCCATGTAACTAAAAGTAAGCAATTTACATGTCGATATCTTTACACGTTTAATAGGTTATCTATTGAATATTTGTTATATATATTAGTAAAATGTGACTTTCGGTCGCATAAACTATTAAAAATATTACTTTTAATCGTATATAGTGAACTACCGCTTATAATTGTTAAAAATAAAATAAATTTAAACGGATATGGATAATTATCCATTAACCTGCTTCACCCGACGGATATGGATATGGATGGATTAGAAGTAAAAAAAATAAATGGATATGGATATGGATACGGCCTCACCCGATCCATATCCGATCCATTGCCATCCCTAATTATGAATGACATCTAAGTTACGAGCAAATCCGCCACCATACTATTTTGGATGGTTTCATCGAAGACGTGTGATATCCATGAAAAATGTAACATTCCGCCTTTTTTCATTAAATCATTTTAACGCCCGTCTTATTTTTTTATATAATACATTTCGTATCTATATTTGTATCTTCCGTTGACTAGCGTTTTAATATTTTCGTTATTTAATTATAACATCTCTCGTTTACTCTAGTGTATTTAAAATAATTCATTTGGTTAATTCACGCACCCGCTTTCAAACTCAAGGGACTAAGGTTGTCAAAGGACCAAAGTGGCAATTAGGTCAAAGGGTCAAACCCTCCTCCCCACCACTCATTCCATTTTCTTTTTCTTTTCCATTTTTTCTCTCATTCACTACTTCCATCTTTCACCATTTTCATCTTCAACAAAGATTCATCATCTAAATTCAAATCAAGAAGCTAACATCAAAACAAATCGTACTTTTGGAATCCTCTCTTCATCCTCTACATTTTGGTATCAATTTCACTACTTGGGGTAAAGTTTCTAAAAACTCTAGATTTCTCAATTTCATTTTATAAACTTGAAATGATGTTAATTAGTGTCTATGGCTCAAGTCTAACATGAATATGTGATTGGTTTATTCGATTTTATTGTTTTGAGTAACTAGCATGAACACTTGAAATGGGTGTGTTTAATCTTGAGTTTTGGATGATTAAATGTTGTTTAAATATTAAAGTTCATGTATTAAATGTGTTACTAGCATCGTTAGCTTCGTTTTGGTATGTAGGTTGATTTAGAAAAACTTCGTTAGCATGATTGTTGATTTTATGATTTTTGGTTAGGGTTTGATAGACTTAAAACGAATTTATGACGCATTAAATGCTATGAGATGTTGTTAGTAAGTGTTTAGTTGCAATGTATGTTTAAGGACCTTCGAAACGGCATATCGTATATGTGAATTGGATCCCCGAATCACCATTTGCATTTTTGAGCTTGAAACGTTAAATAATGATCATTCGATGAGGTTTTGATTATTGCAAATGCTAGTTTTGATTACTGATATGTGTTTAGTTGTATTCCTTGTCAAAATACCTTTCCAACGACATAAGATACGCGTTTTGAGTGTTTACGGTTCATAATTGCGGTTGAAAGAGTTTTGGTTCGTACACTTGAAAATTTAAGCACATCAGGTTGCACAAGTGTGCAAGAAATTGCACATTTGTGCAGATTAGTGCATTTTGTGTCCAGCTAAAACAAGGGGATTTCTGATTTCTGATTTCAGTTTACCCTTATTTGCACAAGTGTGCAAGAAATTGCACATTTGTGCAGATTAGTGCATTTCGTGCTCAGCATTTCGTTCACGCTTACTAGCAACTCCAATTAACATGAAACTTGGCCAACATTGTAGTGACCCGTCCTTATCTACCTGTACGAAGTCTTCAACAGATGGTCCCATTGCGAGGTTCTGACCTCTATATGCCATGAACGACTCCATGTAATATCTTTTAAATGAACAAATGCACAGCGGAAGATTTCTTTCAGACCTGAGAATAAACATGTTTTAAAAGTGTCAACCGAAAGGTTATTGAGTTCATAGGTTTATCATAAACAATAAAATTCATAATTTTGATAGACCACAAGATTTAAATGTGCATGGTACAAATGGGCCCGAATCCTATACCCACCTGTAATGTACATGCGATCTCTTTTAAATATAGTACACCTTTCTCGTGTACGAAACTATTTTTCATAAATCTTAGTAACCGTACACATATCTCGTGTACAAAATATCATACACATAACCTGTGTATAAAAATCATTCTCTCGATACATAACATTCACTTTGCCTTCTTTGCTTGGCTTGATAACCGACCTTAACATATAATGCGCATCAATAATATCCCCAAAATAAACAGAACTTTCAGTCTGTAATGAATATATAAACCTCGAAGTACTAAACACCACGCCCACTAGCTCTTCCGTCTAGTGAACATTCTGGGTGGGGGTGTTAAACCCGGTAGCTACCTTTAGGATTCGCATGAATTAGGGCCATACCCGATTCTAATTCTTAGGTTACCAAGCAATAATAATCAGGGGAAATATTCACAACAATTAGTGGCAATTATAATGTCCAACTAATTCAATAATAATCCACAGAACTTTTTTTTGCATAATAATTCATTCGAGGAATGTTTTGCTTGTTTCTGTCTCATCAAACATTTATAAAAGCATTTCATGTATTCGCAGTTCAAAATATATTTCAAAAGCATTTAATAAAGCAGTTGTAAAAATAGCGCATGTATTCTCAGTCCCAAAAATGTAAAGAGTAAAAGGGAGTAAATGAACTCACTATACGATATTTTGTAGTAAAAATATGCATACGACGAAACTGAACAATGGAGGGTTGGCATCGGATTCACGAACCTATATCATTTATATATATATATTAACACACATAATTGTAATCGAACAAATTTATATATATATATATATATATATATATAAATTTATTAGTTATATCATTTTTATATTAATAACCTATATGTTTTATATATTCATTTTATATATTTAAAATAAATAAAAAAATATAAATTTGTTATGTTATATGTATTAAATATATATTTTTGTATATATATATATATATATTGTTTGTTTGTTAAAATTATAATAATACTAAAATAACATTAGTAATGATAAAAATAATAATAATAATGATAATAGATTTAAAAATGATACTTTTAATATAAATGATAATAATGATAACTTTAATAAAAATGATACTTTTTAATAAAAATTTTAATTTTAATAATAATGAATACTAATAATTGTAACTATAAAAATAATGATTTTACTAATAATAATAATAATAATAATGATATTAATATTTATATTAATAACTATAATGATAATAATACTACTAATAATAATACCAATACTTATGATAATGATAAAAATAATATTAAAAATGATAATTATAATAATAATAATAATAATAATAATAATAATAATAATAATAATAATAATAATAATAATAATAATAATAATAATAATTTCTAATAATGATACTTATATTGATAATAATAATAATAATAATCATAATCATAATCATAATAATAATAATAATAATAATAATAATAATAATAATAATAATAATAATAATAATAATAATAATAATAATAATAATAATAATAATAATTTGGATAATAAGAATACTACGAAGAATAAGAATACTACCTTAAAAAGGTAACCAATATGTCACAGCCCAGATTCGAACTCGTGACCTCTTACTTAAGAAACACACACCCGAGCCAACTGATCTAACTCATTTTTGTGATTAAATATCCAACTTAAATTTATTTATTCCCTATTAACAATCCATATCACAAGCCCATGTTTATCTCGGCCCAACTAGTAACCGGCGGCCCAACTGCACAAATCATATACGGGCCCAAATCGAAAGTCCATTTAAGTGGAACCCAATATAATTATTCCATTAGTAAACATAAAAAATTTCGATTATATTCTTTAACTGATCAAAACAAAAGAGGCCGTTTAATGGAATAGCAGACTAGGGTTTCGATTCATCATCATCATTATCACAAGTTCATCGTTATCATCAGGTACATCACAGCGAAAACATCATCATTCATCTTTATCTTTTCATCACCATAACTGTATCATCATTCTCGTACACTACTATTCATCATCGTTTCTTTATTACTTTTCATCATAACCTTCAGCGAATCATCATCATCAACATTACTGTATCTTCTTCATCATTATTTGAACAGAAACAGTAACGAAGTAAGCAGGTGCAGCAACCGTCAGAACTTTTGATGGTGTTGGGTTTTTTCGGCCAAAATAGTAAACGAAACATGTTATAAAGATGATGGTGGTTAATGGAAGTGTTTCGTTGGTGGTGAACAAAGTATATCGGCAATAGTAATCAAGGAGATGGGTTTTTTTTTATCTTGGCTCAAACAAGAAAAAGGAGACGGTGGTGATCATGTTATGATTATGAATGCTTGCGGTGGTTCTTAGGGGTCGAATGAAATGTCCCGTTCTTATTGATTAAAAACGTTCCATATTAATTGATTTCGTTGCGAGGTTTTGACCTCTATATGAGACGTTTTTCAAAGACTGCATTCATTTTAAAACAAACCATAACCTTTATTTCATCAATAAAGGTTTAAAAAGCTTTACGTAGATTATCAAATAATGATAATCTAAAATATCCTGTTTACACACGACCATTACATAATGGTTTACAATACAAATATGTTACAACAAAATAAGTTTCTTGAATGCAGTTTTTACACAATATCATACAAGCATGGACTCCAAATCTCGTCCTTATTTAAGTATGCGACAGCGGAAGCTCTTAATAATCACCTGAGAATAAACATGCTTAAAACGTCAACAAAAATGTTGGTGAGTTATAGGTTTAACCTATATATATCAAATCATAATAATAGACCACAAGATTTCATATTTCAATACACATCCCATACATAGAGATAAAAATCATTCATGTGGTGAACACCTGATAACTGACATTAACAAGATGCATATATAAGAATATCCCCATCATTCCGGGACACCCTTCGGATATGATATAAATTTTGAAGTACTAAAGCATCCGGTACTTTGGATGGGGTTTGTTAGGCCCAATAGATCTATCTTTAGGATTCGCGTCAATTAGGGTGTCTGTTTCCTAATTCTTAGATTACCAGACTTAATAAAAAGGGGCATATTCGATTTCGATAATTCAACCATAGAATGTAGTTTCACGTACTTGTGTCTATTTTGTAAATCATTTATAAAACCTGCATGTATTCTCATCCCAAAAATATTAGATTTTAGAAGTGGAACTATAACTCACTTTCACAGATTTTTACTTCGTCGGAAAGTAAGACTTGGCCACTGGTTGATTCACGAACCTATAACAATATATACATATATATCAAAGTATGTTCAAAATATATTTACAACACTTTTAATATATTTTGATGTTTTAAGTTTATTAAGTCAGCTGTCCTCGTTAGTAACCTATAACTAGTTGTCCACAGTTAGATGTACAGAAATAAATCGATAAATATTATCTTGAATCAATCCACGACCCAGTGTATACGTATCTCAGTATTGATCACAACTCAAACTATATATATTTTGGAATCAACCTCAACCCTGTATAGCTAACTCCAACATTCACATATAGAGTGTCTATGGTTGTTCCGAAATATATATAGATGTGTCGACATGATAGGTCGAAACATTGTATACGTGTCTATGGTATCTCAAGATTACATAATATACAATACAAGTTGATTAAGTTATGGTTGGAATAGATTTGTTACCAATTTTCACGTAGCTAAAATGAGAAAAATTATCCAATCTTGTTTTACCCATAACTTCTTCATTTTAAATCCGTTTTGAGTGAATCAAATTGCTATGGTTTCATATTGAACTCTATTTTATGAATCTAAACAGAAAAAGTTTAGGTTTATTGTCGGAAAAATAAGTTACAAGTCGTTTTTGTAAAGGTAGTCATTTCAGTCGAAAGAACGACGTCTAGATGACCATTTTAGAAAACATACTTCCACTTTGAGTTTAACCATAATTTTTGGATATAGTTTCATGTTCATAATAAAAATCATTTTCTCAGAATAACAAATTTTAAATCAAAGTTTATCATAGTTTTTAATTAACTAACCCAAAACAGCCCGCGGTGTTACTACGACGGCGTAAATCCGGTTTTACGGTGTTTTTCGTGTTTCCAGGTTTTAAATCATTAAGTTAGCATATCATATAGATATAGAACATGTGTTTAGTTGATTTTAAAAGTCAAGTTAGAAGGATTAACTTTTATTTGCGAACAAGTTTAGAATTAACTAAACTATGTTCTAGTGATTACAAGTTTAAACCTTCGAATAAGATAGCTTTATATGTATGAATCGAATGATGTTATGAACATCATTACTACCTTAAGTTCCTTGGATAAACCTACTGGAAAAGAGAAAAATGGATCTAGCTTCAACGGATCCTTGAATGGCTCGAAGTTCTTGAAGCAGAATCATGACACGAAAACAAGTTCAAGTAAGATCATCACTTGAAATAAGATTGTTATAGTTATAGAAATTGAACCAAAGTTTGAATATGATTATTACCTTGTATTAGAATGATAACCTACTGTAAGAAACAAAGATTTCTTGAGGTTGGATGATCACCTTACAAGATTGGAAGTGAGCTAGCAAACTTGAAAGTTTTCTTGATTTTATGTAACTAGAACTTGTAGAATTTATGAAGAACACTTAGAACTTGAAGATAGAACTTGAGAGAGATCAATTAGATGAAGAAAATTGAAGAATTAAAGTGTTTGTAGGTGTTTTTGGTCGTTGGTATATGGATTAGATATAAAGGATATGTAATTTTGTTTTCATGTAAATAAGTCATGAATGATTACTCATATTTTTATAATTTTATGAGATATTTCATGCTAGTTGCCAAATGATGGTTCCCACATGTGTTATGTGACTCACATGGGCTGCTAAGAGCTGATAATTGGAGTGTATATACCAATAGTACATACATCTAAAAGCTGTGTATTGTACGAGTACGAATACGGGTGCATACGAGTAGAATTGTTGATGAAACTGAACGAAGATGTAATTGTAAGCATTTTTGTTAAGTAGAAGTATTTTGATAAGTGTATTGAAGTCTTTCAAAAGTGTATAAATACATATTAAAACACTACATGTATATACATTTTAACTGAGTCGTTAAGTCATCGTTAGTCGCTACATGTAAGTGTTGTTTTGAAACCTTTAGGTTAACGATCTTGTTAAATGTTGTTAACCCAATGTTTATAATATCAAATGAGATTTTAAATTATTATATTATCATGATATTATCATGTATGAATATCTATTAATATGATATATATACATTAAATGTCTTTACAACGATAATCGTTACATATATGTCTCGTTTAAAAATCATTAAGTTAGTAGTCTTGTTTTTACATATGTAGTTCATTGTTAATATACTTAATGATATGTTTACTTATCATAGTATCATTTTAACTATATATATATATATATCCATATATATGTCATCATATAGTTTTTACAAGTTTTAACGTTCGTGAATCACCGGTCAACTTGGGTGGTCAATTGTCTATATGAAACATATTTCAATTAATCAAGTCTTAATAAGTTTGATTGCTTAACATGTTGGAAACATTTAATCATGTAAATATCAATCTCAATTAATATATATAAACATGGAAAAGTTCGGGTCACTACAGTACCTACCCGTTAAATAAATTTCGTCCCGAAATTTTAAGCTGTTGAAGGTGTTGACGAATCTTCTGGAAATAGATGCGGGTATTTCTTCTTCATCTGATCTTCACGCTCCCAGGTGAACTCGGGTCCTCTACGAGCATTCCATCGAACCTTAACAATTGGTATCTTGTTTTGCTCAAGTCTTTTAACCTCACGATCCATTATTTCGACGGGTTCTTCGATGAATTGGAGTTTTTCGTTGATTTAGATTTCATCTAATGGAATAGTGAGATCTTCTTTAGCAAAACATTTCTTCAAATTCGAGATGTGGAAAGTGTTATGTACAGCCGCGAGTTGTTGAGGTAACTCAAGTTGGTAAGCTACTGGTCCTACACGATCAATAATCTTGAACGGTCCAATATACCTTGGATTTAATTTCCCTCGTTTACCAAATCGAACAACGCCTTTCCAAGGTGCAACTTTAAGCACGACCATCTCTCCAATTTCAAATTTTATATCTTTTCTTTTAATGTCAGCGTAGCTCTTTTGTCGACTTTGGGCGGTTTTCAACCGTTGTTGAATTTGGATGATCTTCTCGGTAGTTTCTTGTATAATATCCGGACCCGTAATCTGTCTATCCCCCTCTTCACTCCAACAAATCGGAGACCTGCACTTTCTACCATAAAGTGCTTCAAACGGCGCCATCTCAATGCTTGAATGGTAGCTGTTGTTGTAGGAAAATTCTGCTAACGGTAGATGTCGATCCCAACTGTTTCCGAAATCAATAACACATGCTCGTAGCATGTCTTCAAGCGTTTGTATCGTCCTTTCGCTCTGCCCATCAGTTTGTGGATGATAGGCAGTACTCATGTCTAGACGAGTTCCTAATGCTTGCTGTAATGTCTGCCAGAATCTTGAAATAAATCTGCCATCCCTATCAGAGATAATAGAGATTAGTATTCCATGTCTGGAGATGACTTCCTTCAAATACAGTCGTGCTAACTTCTCCATCTTGTCATCTTCTCTTATTGGCAGGAAGTGTGCTGATTTGGTGAGACGATCAACTATTACCCAAATAGTATCAAAACCACTTGCAGTCCTTGGCAATTTAGTGATGAAATCCATGGTAATGTTTTCCCATTTCCATTCCGGGATTTCGGGTTGTTGAAGTAGACCTGATGGTTTCTGATGCTCAGCTTTGACCTTAGAACATGTCAAACATTCTCCTACGTATTTAGCAACATCGGCTTTCATACTCGGCCACCAAAAATGTTTCTTGAGATCCTTATACATCTTCCCCGTTCCAGGATGTATTGAGTATCTGGTTTTATGAGCTTCTCTAAGTACCATTTCTCTCATATCTCCAAATTTTGGTACCCAAATCCGTTCAGCCCTATACCGGGTTCCGTCTTCCCGAATATTAAGATGCTTCTCCGATCCTTTGGGTATTTCATCCTTTAAATTTCCCTCTTTTAAAACTCCTTGTTGCGCCTCCTTTATTTGAGTAGTAAGGTTATTATGAATCATTATATTCATAGATTTTACTCGAATGGGTTCTCTGTCCTTCCTGCTCAAGGCATCAGCTACCACATTTGCCTTCCCCGGGTGGTAACGAATCTCAAAGTCGTAATCATTCAATAATTCAATCCACCTACGCTGCCTCATATTCAGTTGTTTCTGATTAAATATGTGTTGAAGACTTTTGTGGTCGGTATATATAATACTTTTGACCCCATATAAGTAGTGCCTCCAAGTCTTTAATGCAAAAACAACCGCGCCTAATTCCAAATCATGCGTCGTATAATTTTGTTCGTGAATCTTCAATTGTCTAGACGCATAAGCAATCACCTTCGTTCGTTGCATTAATACACAACCGAGACCTTGCTTTGATGCATCGCAATAAATCACAAAATCATCATTCCCTTCAGGCAATGACAATATAGGTGCCGTAGTTAGCTTTTTCTTCAATAACTGAAACGCTTTCTCTTGTTCATCATTCCATTCAAATTTCTTCCCTTTATGCGTTAATGCAGTCAAAGGTTTTGCTATTCTGGAAAAGTCTTGGATGAACCTTCTGTAGTAACCAGCTAGTCCTAAAAACTGGCGTATGTGTTTCGGAGTTTTCGGGGTTTCCCACTTTTCAACAGTTTCTATCTTTGCCGGATCCACCTTAATACCTTCTTTGTTCACTATGTGCCCGAGGAATTGAACTTCTTCCAACCAAAATGCACACTTTGAAAACTTAGCGTACAATTCTTCCTTCCTCAATACTTCTAACACCTTTCTCAAATGTTCACCTTGTTCTTGGTCATTCTTTGAGTAAATAAGTATGTCATCAATGAAAACAATGACAAACTTGTCAAGGTATAGTCCACACACTCGGTTCATAAGGTCCATGAACACAGCTGGTGCATTAGTTAAACCAAACGGCATGACCATAAACTCGTAATGACCGTAACGTGTTATGAAAGCAGTCTTTGGAATATCATCTTCTTTCACCCGCATTTGATTATACCCGGAATGTAAGTCAATCTTTGAATAAACAGACGAGCCTTGTAGTTGATCAAATAAGTCATCGATTCTTGGTAGTGGGTAGCAGTTCTTGATGGTAAGTTTGTTCAACTCTCGGTAGTCGATACACAACCTGAATGTACCATCTTTCTTCTTGACAAACAAAACAGGAGCTCCCCAGGGTGATGTGCTTGGTCGAATGAAACCACGCTCTAAAAGTTCTTGTAATTGGCTTTGCAGTTCTTTCATCTCGCTGGGTGCGAGTCTGTAAGGAGCACTAGTTATTGGTGCAGCTCCTGGTACAAGATCTATTTGAAATTCAACGGATCGATGTGGGGGTAATCCCGGTAATTCTTTCGGAAATACATCGGGAAATTCTTTTGCGACGGGAACATCATTGATGCTCTTTTCTTCAGTTTGTACTTTCTCAACGTGTGCTAGAACAGCATAGCAACCTTTTCTTATTAGTTTTTGTGCCTTCAAATTACTAATAAGATGTAGCTTCGTGTTGCCCTTTTCTCCGTACACCATTAAGGGTTTTCCTTTTTCTCGTATAATGCGAATTGCATTTTTGTAACAAACGATCTCTGCTTTCACTTCTTTCAACCAGTCCATACCGATTATCACATCAAAACTCCCTAACTCTACTGGTATCAAGTCAATCTTAAATGTTTCGCTAACCAGTTTAATTTCTCGATTCCGACATATATTATCTGCTGAAATTAATTTACCATTTGCTAATTCGAGTAAAAATTTACTATCCAAAGGCGTCAATGGACAACTTAATTTAACACAAAAATCTCTACTCATATAGCTTCTATCCGCACCAGAATCAAATAAAACGTAAGCAGATTTATTGTCAATAAGAAACGTATCCGTAACAAGCTCCGGGTCTTCCTGTGCCTCTGCCGCATTAATATTGAAAACTCTTCCGCGGCCTTGTCCATTCGTGTTCTCCTGGTTCGGGCAATTTCTAATAATGTGGCCCGGTTTTCCACATTTATAACAAACTACATTGGCATAACTTGCTCCGACACTACTTGCTCCGCCATTAATCGTTCCGACACCATTTGTTCCTTTCGTTCTATTAACCCTTGGTCCGTAGACCTCACACTTCACCGCGCTATGACCATTTCTTTTACACTTATTGCAAAATTTGGTGCAGAACCCCGAGTGATACTTTTCACACCTTTGGCATAGCTGCTTCTGATTGTTGTTGTTGTTGCGGTTATTATTGTTGTTGGGATGATTGTTGTAGTTGCTGTTGTTGTTGTTGTTGTTGTTGTTGTTGTTGTTGTTGTTGTTGTTGTTGTTGGGCCGTTTGTTGTAGTTGCAATTGATGTTGCGATTGTTGGGATAATTGTTGCGATTATTGTTGTAATTGCTGTTGTTGTTGTATTGGTGATTCTTATCACCGTTTTTCTCCCACTTTCTTTTAACTTGCTTCACATTGGCCTCTTCAGCAGTCTGTTCTTTAATTCTTTCTTCAATCTGATTCACTAGTTTGTGAGCCATTCTACATGCCTGTTGTATGGAGGCGGGCTCGTGTGAACTTATATCTTCTTGGATTCTTTCCGGTAATCCTTTCACAAACGCGTCGATCTTCTCTTCCTCATCTTCGAATGCTCCCGGACACAATAGGCACAATTCTGTGAATCGTCTTTCGTACGTGATAATATCAAATCCTTAGGTTTGTAACCCTCTAAGTTCTGTCTTGAGCTTATTGACCTCGGTTCTGGGACGGTACTTCTCGTTCATCAAGTGCTTGAATGCTGACCACGGTAGTGCGTACGCATCGTCTTGTCCCACTTGCTCTAGATAGGTATTCCACCATGTTAACGCAGAACCTGTGAAGGTATGTGTAGCGTACTTCACTTTGTCCTCTTCAGTACACTTACTTATGGCAAACACTGATTCGACCTTCTCGGTCCACCGTTTCAATCCGATCGGTCCTTCGGTTCCATCAAATTCCAAAGGTTTGCAGGCAGTGAATTCTTTGTAGGTGCATCCTACACGATTTCCTGTACTGCTAGATCCAAGGTTATTGTTGGTATGTAGCGCAGCCTGTACTGCGGCTATGTTTAAAGCTAGAAAAGTACAGAATTCCTCTTCATTCATATTCATGGTGTGTCGAGTAGTCGGTGCCATTTCCTTCAAAATAGTCAAATGGAACAAGTTAATCATACAGAATATTAAGAGTAGTTAATAGTATTTCGTAGCATAATATGAACTCATTTATAAAAGCTTTTTCTTCATATTAGCGTTTTATAAGTTTAAATTCGGGTAGTACCTACCCGTTAAGTTCATACTTAGTAGCTAATATACAATTCAACTACTACAATTCTATATGAAAAACTGATTATAATAATATTTCGCGTTCAAACTTTTACACAATATTTTACAAACTTACAATACCGCTTATTTTACATATAGCATGAAATATAACACACAATAAATTTGATACAAGATGGTTGTGAAGATAATTCTAGCTAGTACACAAGTCGTTCAGCAAAGGCAATAAAGACACGTAATTCATACGTCCAGAAACAAGTCATGCATTCTGGTTTTACTAGGATTACTTCCCATCCTTGGTCTTGTGGAACATAACCGTTATGGCCGTTGATAAGACAGCGTGTTGTAACGTCGTCAAAGGGACGAGGGTTACGTAATGTCCAACAGTCCCGTAACAATCTAAAAACCTCATTTCTTACCCCAATTACCGACTCCGTCACTTGTGGGAACGTTTTGTTTAATAGTTGTAGCCCGATGTTCTTGTTCTCACTTTGGTGAGAAGCGAACATTACTAATCCGTAAGCATAACATGCTTCTTTATGTTGCATGTTAGCCACTTTTTCTAAATCACGAAGTCCAATATTCAGATATATTGAGTCAAAATAATTTCTTAACCCATTGCATAAAATAGCATTTGGGTTCCCCGCAATATATGCGTCAAAGTAAACACATCGTAACTTATGGATTTCCCAATGTGATATCCCCTATCTTTCGAACGAAAGCCTTTTATAAACCAAGGCATTCTTGGAACGTTCTTCGAATGTCTTACAAACTGATCTCGCCTTAAATAGTTGTGCCGAAGAATTATGACCGACTCTAGACAAGATTTCATCAATCATGTCTCCGGGTAGGTCTCTTAAAATATTGGGTTGTCTATCCATTTTGTGTTTTTATACTGTAAAATAGACAAGAGTTAGATTCATAAAAAAAAAATACTTATTAATACAAGCAATTTTTACATATATCATAAAGCATAAGCACACTATATTACATATATTACACCACACGAATACAACTATCTTATTCCGACTCGCTTGTTTCTTCTTCTTCGATTTTGGTTCGTTTTGCCAAGTTTCTAGGGATATATGATGTTCCCCTAATACGAGCCGTCATTTTCCACATTGGTTTAGAAAAACCTGGTGGTTTAGAGGTTCCCGGGTCATTGTTACAACTTAAGGACTTCGGGGGTTGACGATACATATAAAGTTCATCGGGGTTGGAATTAGATTTCTCTATTTTTATGCCCTTTCCCTTATTATTTTCTTTTACCTTTTTAAATTCAGTTGGGGTAATTTCTATAACATCATCGGAATTCTCGTCGGAATCCGATTCATCGGAGAATTGGTAATCCTCCCAATATTTTGCTTCCTTGGCGGAAACACCATTGACCATAATTAACCTTGGTCGGTTGGTTGAGGATTTTCTATTACTTAACCGTTTTATTATTTCCCCCACCAGTTCTATTTCTTCATCCGGTTCCGATTCTTCTTCCGGTTCCGATTCTTCTTCCGGTTCCGACTCTTCTTCCGGTTCCTCTTCGGGAACTTGTGAATCAGTCCACGAATCATTCCAATTTACATTTGACTCTTCATTATTATTAGGTGAGTCAATGGGGTTTGTTCTAGAGGTAGACATCTATCACATAATATCAAACGCGTTAAGAGATTAATATATCACATAATATTCACATGTTAAAAATATATAGTTTCCAACAAAATTTGTTAAACAATCATTTTTCAAGTAAACACGGTCGAAGTCCAGACTCATTAATGCATCCTAACAAACTCGATAAGACATACTAATGCAAAATTCTGGTTCTCTAAGACCAACGCTCGGATACCAACTGAAATGTCCCGTTCTTATTGATTAAAAACGTTCCATATTAATTGATTTCGTTGCGAGGTTTTGACCTCTATATGAGACGTTTTTCAACGACTGCATTCATTTTAAAACAAACCATAACCTTTATTTCATCAATAAAGGTTTAAAAAGCTTTACGTAGATTATCAAATAATGATAATCTAAAATATCCTGTTTACACACGACCATTACATAATGGTTTACAATACAAATATGTTACAACAAAATAAGTTTCTTGAATGCAGTTTTTACACAATATCATACAAGCATGGACTTCAAATCTCGTCCTTATTTAAGTATGCGACAGCGGAAGCTCTTAATAATCACCTGAGAATAAACATGCTTAAAACGTCAACAAAAATGTTGGTGAGTTATAGGTTTAACCTATATATATCAAATCATAATAATAGACCACAAGATTTCATATTTCAATACACATCCCATACATAGAGATAAAAATCATTCATGTGGTGAACACCTGGTAACCGACATTAACAAGATGCATATATAAGAATATCCCCCTCATTCCGGGACACCCTTCGGATATGATATAAATTTCGAAGTACTAAAGCATCCGGTACTTTGGATGGGGTTTGTTAGGCCCAATAGATCTATCTTTAGGATTCGCGTCAATTAGGGTGTCTGTTCCCTAATTCTTAGATTACCAGACTTAATAAAAAGGGGCATATCCGATTTCGATAATTTAACCATAGAATGTAGTTTCACGTACTTGTGTCTATTTTGTAAATCATTTATAAAACCTGCATGTATTCTCATCCCAAAAATATTAGATTTTAAAAGTGGGACTATAACTCACTTTCACAGATTTTTACTTCGTCGGGAAGTAAGACTTGGCCACTGGTTGATTCACGAACCTATAACAATATATACATATATATCAAAGTATGTTCAAAATATATTTACAACACTTTTAATATATTTTGATGTTTTAAGTTTATTAAGTCAGCTGTCCTCGTTAGTAACCTACAACTAGTTGTCCACAGTTAGATGTACATAAATAAATCGATAAATATTATCTTGAATCAATCCACGACCCAGTGTATACGTATCTCAGTATTGATCACAACTCAAACTATATATATTTTGGAATCAACCTCAACCCTGTATAGCTAACTCCAATATTCACATATAGAGTGTCTATGGTTGTTCCGAAATATATATAGATGTGTCGACATGATAGGTCGAAACATTGTATACGTGTCTATGGTATCTCAAGATTACATAATATACAATACAAGTTGATTAAGTTATGGTTGGAATAGATTTGTTACCAATTTTCACGTAGCTAAAATGAGAAAAATTATCCAATCTTGTTTTACCCATAACTTCTTCATTTTAAATCCGTTTTGAGTGAATCAAATTGCTAAGGTTTCATATTGAACTCTATTTTATGAATCTAAACATAAAAAGTTTAGGTTTATAGTCGGAAAAATAAGTTACAAGTCGTTTTTGTAAAGGTAGTCATTTCAGTCGAAAGAACGACGTCTAGATGACCATTTTAGAAAACATACTTCCACTTTGAGTTTAACCATAATTTTTGGATATAGTTTCATGTTCATAATAAAAATCATTTTCTTAGAATAACAACTTTTAAATCAAAGTTTATCATAGTTTTTAATTAACTAACCCAAAACAGCCCGCGGTGTTACTACGACGGCGTAAATCCGATTTTACGGTGTTTTTCGTGTTTCCAGATTTTAAATCATTAAGTTAGCATATCATATAGATATAGAACATGTGTTTAGTTGATTTTAAAAGTCAAGTTATAAGGATTAACTTTTATTTGCGAACAAGTTTAGAATTAACTAAACTATGTTCTAGTGATTACAAGTTTAAACCTTCGAATAAGATAGCTTTATATGTATGAATTGAATGATGTTATGAACATCATTACTACCTTAAGTTCCTTGGATAAACCTACTGGAAAAGAGAAAAATGGATCTAGCTTCAACGGATCCTTGGATGGCTCGAAGTTCTTGAAGCAGAATCATGACACGAAAACAAGTTCAAGTAAGATCATCACTTGAAATAAGATTGTTATAGTTATAGAAATTGAACCAAAGTTTGAATATGATTATTACCTTGTATTAGAATGATAACCTACTGTAAGAAACAAAGATTTCTTGAGGTTGGATGATCACCTTACAAGATTGGAAGTGAGCTAGCAAACTTGAAAGTATTCTTGATTTTATGTAACTAGAACTTGTAGAATTTATGAAGAACACTTAGAACTTGAAGATATAACTTGAGAGAGATCAATTAGATGAAGAAAATTGAAGAATGAAAGTGTTTGAAGGTGTTTTTGGTAGTTGGTATACGGATTAGATATAAAGGATATGTAATTTTGTTTTCATGTAAATAAGTCATGAATGATTACTCATATTTTTGTAATTTTATGAGATATTTCATGCTAGTTGCCAAATGATGGTTCTCACATGTATTAGGTGACTCACATGGGCTACTAAGATCTAATCATTGGAGTGTATATACCAATAGTACATACATCTAAAAGCTGTGTATTGTACGAGTATGAATACGGGTGCATACGAGTAGAATTGTTGATGAAACTGAACGAGGATGTAATTGTAAGTATTTTTGTTAAGTAGAAGTATTTTGATAAGTGTATTGAAGTCTTTCAAAAGTGTATAAATACATATTAAAACACTACATGTATATACATTTTAACTGAGTCGTTAAGTCATCGTTAGTCGTTACATGTAAGTGTTGTTTTGAAACCTTTAGGTTAACGATCTTGTTAAATGTTGTTAACCCAATGTTTATAATATCAAATGAGATTTTAAATTATTATATTATCATGATATTATCATGTATGAATATCTGTTAATATGATATATATACATTAAATGTCTTTACAACGATAATCGTTACATATATGTCTCGTTTAAAAATCATTAAGTTAGTAGTCTTGTTTTTACATATGTAGTTCATTGTTAATATACTTAATGATATGTTTACTTATCATAGTATCATTTTAACTATATATATATCCATATATATGTCATCATATAGTTTTTACAAGTTTTAACGTTCGTGAATCACCGGTCAACTTGGGTGGTCAATTGTCTATATGAAACATATTTCAATTAATCAAGTCTTAATAAGTTTGATTGCTTAACATGTTGGAAACATTTAATCATGTAAATATCAATCTCAATTAATATATTTAAACATGGAAAAGTTCGGGTCACTACATCGAACAGGAAGACAACAAAAGCAGGAAGATAGTGTAAGTTGTATTCGATGATTGCAGGTTTGTGATAGTACTCGAACAGAAGAATAAAATATAGTAGCAGTCGTCAACAAACAATCAAGCTTCGATTTATCATCGTTCTGTGGTTTTCGTTGGCAAAATAATTACAAAGGTTGGTGTTTGGTTTTTGAGCTGTTCTAAATATGAAATAGAATGGAAATAGTAACAGTAACGTAAATGGGTTTCATTTTTGGTTATTCTATAGTCACAACAGAAATAGTAAACAGCAGTTCGACATGGTAGTAGAAATGTTTAAGCAGCAGTAACAGGACTTTACGATAGGTGTGGTGGAGGATTTCGATGGTTGTGGGTCTTTACTTTACATCCGAGGTGGTGGTGATCGAATATAGGTTGTTATCGAATAACATTTAACAAATAGTGATGATCAAAGGTTTGATAAGTTGGTCGGACTAAAACAGAAAAATGGGTGACGAGTTGGTGATGGTTGTGTGGTGTTGGGTGGTGATCGTGAAAGATGGTGATCGAGCATAGTGATTATGGTGGTAGTTCTTGGAGGTGAGGTGGTGAGGAGTGAAGAACGGTGGTTTTCTCCAATGATTAATATAAATGGGTGGTGTTTATGTTATCGGTTAGTGAAGAAGAAGGAAATAAGTTTGGAGGATTAATGTGTGTGCATGGGTCGCACTAGAAACAGAAATATACTCAGTAATCCTTTTAATCTCGCGTGTTTAGTAGCAAAAATAAATAAATAAAAATAAATAAATAGATAATCAGCTATAAATTTTATTCCACTCAATAGGACCCTTGATTGTAAATTAATGTTGACACCCATCTTTCACGGAGCTGCATTATTATATCATGACCCACTTTTCAATTGGTGATTGAAGTGAAGTAAAAAGGACACAGGAAAGAGGTACTAAAAATCAAGATGAATATATTTTTCTTTATTCTAATTTTCTTGCTTTTATGATGATGGTGATCTGTTTCGTTCGTATATGTATATGTAAATATTTATATGTAAGATGGTGATTGGGAAATATAGTAGAAAAAAAAAACAAAAACAAAGAGGTAATTTCAAGTGGGTTTCATTTATAAATAGAAATAGACAGAAAGTGGTAGTGATGGGTGTTGATTGATTCAATTGGGGTTTTTCCTTTTTCCTAATCTGTAACCATAATGTGTATGAATATATCTATTATATTATAGAGATAGATATAGATATATAGAAAGAGGTATAGATTCGGACCAAGTGATAATTCAAAAGCAGATGTGATAATTCATATATTAAGTCATAATCATAACCATGTGAAAATTCAAAAGCAGAAGACAAAAGATGCTACTTATTTACATCTCGTGATATTTAATTGTTTTCATGCTACCGACAGTTCTATTAGGAATATTAAATCTTGGTCCGTTGATTTTCAGTGGCGGATAAAGTCTTTCAGATAAATTCCATATTTTTAAATTAAATGTCTCTATTTATTTCAGTCATTATGGTATAAAATTTGGTCATTAACTTGTTTAAAATTATTAATTAAAATTTAACTCAACTGTCCGCGCTCGATCCCAGTTAAAATATAAAAAAAAAATTAAAATTAAATAATTAAACCCTAAATACATTTCAAATAAGCCTATAATTTATATCACTCATTTTCGGATCACTGTTTATTTTAAAATAATATAAATTTGAATTTAACTCGCTTAATATCAATCGGACATCAAACTAGTATTACCATCATTTAATATTTTAAATTATACTTCCAATTATTATTTGTATATATATATATATATACACACATATCTATTTACAATTAATTGTTCGTGAATCGTCGGGAACTGATCGAGGTTAAATGAATGCAAGAAAATAGTTCAAAATTTTTGAGACTTAACCTAACAGACTTTTCTTATCGTGTCAAAAACATTAAATCGTATGGAGAGATTGATTTAAAATTAGTCGAAATTTTCCGGGTCATTACAGTACCTACCCGTTAAAGAAATTTCGTCCCGAAATTTGATCGAGGTCGTCATTGCTAACAATAAGAATGTTTTCATGACGCATATGAGTTGATAAATAGAGTTTTATCATTATTGATTAATATAGATAAAACGATTCGATTATGTGAAACGTACGAGTGAAGCTGTCACAAAAGATTGAGTTAGAGATTTAACTTTTGACGTAGTCACGGTGGATTTCCGGAATTCCAGGGAATTAAGAAAATCTTCGGAATCTATATCAGATTCGATTCTTCGGTAATTAAGGAAATTAGGATCTTCTTCAATTAAATGCGGTAATCTGCCTCGATTTCTATGTCTGATATTTCGCTATAAATTCATCTCTTTCAATCCATTATTGCCACCACTCCTATATTTTCTTTCTCAATTCATACTTTCACAAGATCCTGTTAATATGCTTAATCCTGTATTGATCCTTGCTATTATATTAATCATATTTACAGTCATTCTTCTTTTATATCTTCCACCAGAAGAATATTTTTATTTCTACAACGCTCTTGGGTTGGTGATTTTCATAATCCTTCCTTGCATCTGTCTTTCCATAATTATTGACATTCACAGTTAATGATATTTCACGTTTGCTATGATTTATACTCTATTTGTATTTCGAAGCCTCATGCTGTTGTTTTCTCTTTTTGACCTTAAGTGAGGCAAGTACTCGTTCGGAATTCCTAGATACGGAGTTTCGAATGATCATAATATATTAAGTAGGAGGGATAGGTATTAGCACGATTTGATTTGGTAAATTACCAGAATTCACGGAAAAGATAGAACTATCAATAAAATATGTTCTTGATATGTTTAGAGGTTAAATAGAATGAAAGAGTTATGTAACATGGCACATGATGACGGTATAGTCTGTGAATCATAACGTTCCATTAGAATTCAGCATGACTTACTGTAATATAATCACGTTGGCCGGGCGTCATTATATTATACTAACTCATGCTTCAATTCCCAACACTTCTCTAGAAACATTCATAATTTAAACTCAAATTTTATAGAGTGATAGAAACTAAAACAATTTCTTTTATGATGTAATGTAGATAGCACGAGGAGATAGATAATTTTAGACAAAGATATTTATGAAGGTATCTTCAGAAATATTGAAGATATTTATAACGAGAGATACGATAATATCTTAGAATTTAAAATATCTAGAATCAAAGGATGTTGCAGAACTTTTTTCGCAAGGATTTAGAATAAGTAAGGAGCAAAGTATTCACTAAAGATTTCATTAGATACAGAATCATCCGGATTCTTTTAATCCTTGTGATTTGTCCATAGTCTCCTTCAGGGTTTGCTCATTCCGTTCTTCAGTTTCTTTTCTAAGCTTTTCCAACACACTATTCTTTATTATTAAGCTTCTGGCCATTAAGACCATCTATATCTTTTGCTGCTTCATCAGCATTATATATATTAATTTCTGAATCATTGGTTATCAATCCGAGGTGTTTTAAGAATTTTGAAGGATTTGAACGCAGGTTGTAATCGTCAAGATATATATGATTGTTTAAGATGAAATCAAGTGGCAAACTTGAAGAAATGTTTTGTTTCATATGTTATAATCAATATTTTAATACCTTTTAATTGTCCAATGTTAGTAGTCCAAATATAGTCCAATAGTTCAATATATAATCTTAAAATTTAAATTTATTTAAGATCAGGAGATGATGAAGAAATTTTTACGTAGTTAATTAATTGGTTACTAATCAATTTTTTTATTTTGTCTATTATTATCTTCTTTATGCCACTTGTTAAATCTTGACTTGGATTCTGATCGGTCAAAATCTGAATATGAAATTGAATTTGAATGAAAATGGTTGTTCTTTGGTGAACGGATACGTATATGTGCGAATTTGAGCAGTATTGTTAATGACTGCTGAGTCAGAACCGAAGAGTGTAGAGTGTAACTTATTAATGTGAAATCTAAATATCTTACAGGGTATTACCTACCTGTTAAAATATTTTTACCATTAACAGTTTGTACAAGGAACTTTTAATTACAATCTTTATGAAAATATACCTACATAAATATTTTCTTCATATGTAATCATGGATTTAATGAGTTAATATAATATTAAACTCATTTGATTTACCGTTAGAACTAGGATACATAATCTCTAAAACATTAGAGATTACATAATTGCCATGAAGAATAAAGAAAATGATGTAGAACGATTCGTAGAACGATGATCATGCTCGAGGTACATAATGAGATGTTGAGGCGTGTGATGTTGAAACTTGGGTTATTGGTGGTACTGGTATTGATGTTGGTGGTACTGTTGGTGCCGGTGCTGGTGGTGCTGTTGATGTCAGTGATGTTGCTGAAGTTGGTAATTTTTGCACCATAATTTCTTACGCCACTACTCGAGCGCGAAGCTCGTTGACTTCTTCTATTACTCTGGGATGATTGGCGGTTGGAATGAGTGGATGAATAAGGTTTAGAATAGTAGATATTTCGTAATCGTTGCGAGCTATCCGGGAAATAAGAGTGAAGACGGTGTTTCGAACTGGTTTGCCGGTAAGTGTTTCAAGTTCTTTGCCAACAGGTGAATTTTGTTGGTGGAAGGGATCACCTTCTTCTTGTCTCCATTGATTAAGTCGACTACTAACCCATCCCCAATTCATCCAGAATTGACGATGGCTAATTGGTTGATCCATTCCGGTTACACTGCTTTCGGAGCTCAGGTAGAAATCTATATCGGATTTCGAGGAACTTGAACTGGTTGCAGAATTCATCTTGCATGGTTAGATAAAGGATTTTTGATATTAAAAGATTTTCAGATATCAGATGATATTCTAATTACATAGAATAAATAATACATATATATAGTACCGAGTATCCCATAGATTACGGAGGGAATTAAGGAAACGTGTTAGACAAGGTCTAATGTGATGGAATATGAATTTGTCTGTACACCATCTATGCAATAATTGCAATAAGACGTGTCGAGACTGAAAATGATAGGTAAATATTTTTTCGACAAAGAATGGTAAGCAAAACTTTTGACATGCAGACCAGGTTCAAGTCCAGACTCATTAATGTATCCTAACAACTACTAGGTCGAAGTCCAGACTCACTAATGCATCCTAACAACTACCTGTTAGACACACTAATGCAAGACCTGGTTTGCTAAGACCACCACTCTGATACCACCTGTAGTAAGCCGTTCTTATCCACCTGGACGAAGTCTTCAACAGATGGTCCCATTGCGAGGTTCTGACCTATATATGCCATAAACGACTCCATGTAATATCTTTTAAATGAATAAATGCACAACGGAAGATTTCTTTCAGACCTGAGAATAAACATGTTTTAAAAGTGTCAACCAAAAGGTTGGTGAGTTCATAGGTTTTTCATAAACAATAAAATTCATAATTTTGATAGACCACAAGATTTAAATGTGCATGGTACAAATGGGCCCGAATCCTATACCCACCTGTAATGTACATGCGATTTCTTTTAAATACAGTACACCTTTCTCGTGTATGAAACCATTTTTCATAAATCTTAGTAACCGTACACATATCTCGCGTACAAAATATCATACACATAACCTGTGTATAAAAGTCATTCTCTCGATACAAAACATTCACTTTGCTTTCTTTGCTTGGCTTGATAACTGACCTTAACATATAATGCGCATCAATAATATCCCCAAAATAAACAGAACTTTCAGACTGTAATGAATATATAAACCTCGAAGTACTAAACAACACGCCCACTAGCTCTTCCGTCTAGTGAACATTCTGGGTGGGGGTGTTAAACCCGGTAGCTACCTTTAGGATTCGCATGAATTAGGGCCATACCCGATTCTAATTCTTAGGTTACCAAGCAATAATAATCAGGGGAAATATTCACAACAATTAGTGGCAATTATAACGTCCAACTAATTCAATAATAATCCACAGAACTTTTGTCTGCATAATAATTCATTCAAGGAATGTTTTGCTTGTGTCTATCTCGTCAAACATTTATAAAAGCATTTCATGTATTCGCAGTTCAAAATATATTTCAAAAGCATTTAATAAAGCAGTTGTAAAAATAGCGCATGTATTCTCAGTCCCAAAAATGTAAAGAGTAAAAGGGAGCAAATGAACTCACTATACGATATTTTGTAGTAAAAATATGCATACAACGAAACTGATCAATGGAGGGTTGGCCTCAGATTCACGAACCTATTTCATTTATATATATTAACACACATAATTGTAATCGAACAAATTTATATATATATATATATAAATTTATTAGTTATATCATTTTTATATTAATAACCTATATGTTTTATATATTCATTTTATATATTTAAAATAAATAAAAAATATAAATTTATTATGTTATATGTATTAAATATATATTTTTGTATATATATATATATATATATATATATATATCGTTTGCTTGTTAAAATTATAATAATACTAAAATAACATTAGTAATGATAATAATAATAATAATGATAATAGATTTAAAAATGATACTTTTAATATAAATGATAAAAATGATAACTTTAATAAAAATGATACTTTTTAATAAAAATGTTAATTTTAATAATAATGAATACTAATAATTGTAACTATAAAAATAATGATTTTACTAATAATAATAATAATGATATTAATATTTATATTAATAACTATAATGATAATAATACTACTAACAATAATACCAATACTTATGATAATGATAAAAATAATATTAAAAATGATAATAATAATAATAATAATAATAACAATAATAATAATAATAATAATAATAATAATAATAATAATAAAAATAATAATAATAATAATAATAATAATAATAATAATAATAATAATAATAATAATAATTTCTAATAATGATACTTATATTGATAATAATAATAACAATAATAATCATAATAATAATAATAATAATAATAATAATAATAATAATAATAATATTAATAATAATAATAATAATAATAATAATAATAATAATAATAATAATAATAATAATAATAATAATAATAATAATAATAATAATAATTTGGATAATAAGAATACTACGAAGAATAAGAATACTACCTTAAAAAGGTAACCAATATGTCACAACCCAGATTCGAACTCGTGACCTCTTACTTAAGAAACACACACCCAAGCCAACTGATCTAACTCATTTTTGTGATTAAATATCCAACTTAAATTTATTTATTTGCTATTAACAATCCATATCACAAGCCCATTTTTATCTCGGCCCAACTAGTAACCGGCGGCCCAACTGCACAAATCATATACGGGCCCAAATCGAAAGTCCATTTAAGTGGAACCTAATATAATTATTCCATTAGTAAACATAAAAAATTTCGATTATATTCTTTAACCGATCAAAACAAAAGAGGCCATTTAATGGAATAGCAGACTAGGGTTTCGATTCATCATCATCATTATCACAAGTTCATCGTTATCATCAGGTACATCACAGCGAAAATATCATCATTCATCGTTATCTTTTCATCACCATAACTATATCATCATTCTCGTACACTACTATTCATCATCGTTTCTTTATTACTTTTCATCATAACCTTCAGTGAATCATCATCATCAACATTACTGTATCTTTTTCATCATTATTTGAACAGGAACAGTAATGAAGTAAGCAGGTGCATCAACCGTCAGAACTTTTGGTGGTGTTGGGTTTTTTTGGCCAAAATAGTAAACGAAACATGTTATAAAGATGATGGTGGTTGATGGAAGTGTTTCGTTAGTGGTGAACAAAGTATATCGGTAATAGTAATCAAGGAGATGGGTTTTTTTATCTTGGCTTAAACAAGAAAAAGGAGACATTGGTGATCATGTTATGATGATGAATGCTTGCGGTGGTTCTTAGGGGTCGAACAGGAAGACAACAAAAGCAGGAAGATAGTGTAAGTTATATTCGATGATTGCAGGTTTGTGATAGTACTCGAACAGAAGAATAAAATATAGTAGCAATCGTCAACAAACAATCAAGCTTCGATTTATCATCGTTCCGTGGTTTTCATTGGCAATAGAATTACAAAGGTTGGTGTTTGGTTTTTGAGCTGTTCTAAATAGGAAATAGAATGGAAATAGTAACAGTAATGTAAATGGGTTTCATTTTTGGTTATTCTATAGTCACAACAGAAATAGTAAACAGCAGTTCGACATGGTAGTAGAAATGTTTAAGTAGTAGTAACAGGACTTTACGATAGGTGTGGTGGTGGATTTCGATGGTTGTGGGTCTTTGCTTTACATCCGAGGTGGTGGTGATCAAATATAGGTTGTTATCGAATAAAATTTAACAAATAGTGATGATCAAAGGTTTGATAAGTTGGTCGGACTAAAACAGAAAAATGGGTGACGAGTTGGTGATGGTTGTGTGGTGTTGGGTGGTGATCGTGAAAGATGGTGATCGAGCATAGTGATTATGGTGGTAGTTCTTGGAGGTGAGGTGGTGAGGAGTGACGGACGGTGGTTTTCTCCAATGATTAATATAAATGGGTGGTGTTTATGTTATCGGTTAGTGAAGAAGAAGGAAATAAGTTTGGAGGATTAATGTGTGTGCATGGGTCGCACTAGAAACAGAAATATACTCAGTAATCCTTTTAATCTCGCGTGTTTAGTGTGACGACCCGGGAATTTCCGACCAAATTTAAACTTATTCTTTATATAGTTCTGACACGATAAGCAATGTCTGTAAAGTTGAGTCTTAAAATTTGGAATTGTTTCATGAACTCATTTAACCTCGATCATTTCCAATGATTCACGAACCACCAAATAATAAATAGAAATGTATATATACGTAACTATATCTATAATAATTATATATTATAAATGAACTACTATATGATCTAGTTTATTATAAAGGAAAACTTAAACTTGTTATTTAAAACATAATTAATTATGTAGCAATTGAAATATCTAGATATGTATACATATATACATGATTGAAATACTTAATTACTGATTGTATGTATATTGTTAAATATTCGAATATGTTAGTATATAAAATAAGTATTACATATTTAACAAAATGTAAGATTTATATAAGTCTAAAAATAATATATTATCAATGTTATTATTGATACTTTCATTATTATTAATAATTAATAAAAACGTTAACATCGGATTTGATAATACGTAATTTCTTATACTAAGAATACTATCATTATTAGTAGTATTATCAGAATTATTATTATTATTTTTATTAGTAATATTATTATTAACAGTAAAAAAAAAATTTATTAAGACTTTAATAATTTTACTAAGATTATGAATTACTAGATATTATTATAATTTATAAAATTTTTTCATTTTTATTATCTATCAATAATATTGATATCACTTTTAGTATTATTTTGATTATTATTATTAATATCATTATTATTTATATTATTATTATTATTAGTTTCATTATTATTAATAAATAGTAATGTTTATATAATTAATAACATTATGTTTCCTTATATATTTAATATGCATATATATATACACAATCAATATATACAGTTATACAAACACGTTATATATACAAATACATATTATGTAATCAGTATTTATATTTATATAAAAGTACATATACAGTTATATATATACAACGTATATACGATTAATTACATATGTATAAATGTAGGATACTAGGTATTCAGTTGCATATCATTGTCATCCTGTTGTAAATTGATTTGCAGTCTTCAAAATCGTACCAATTAAGGATGCAAATAACTGAAAGAATCCAAATTCTGTTAGCAAATGGTTCCAACTTTTTATTTTCTTCCTATTCTATTCTGCACCTAATGATTCTGCTGTCGAATTGATTTTTTTTTGTATAAGACAACGAGCATATGACATTGGGGAGAAAGCAGTCGAATTTACACTACCAAATAAATTACAAACACAATTTTTTTTACAGCTTTTGAATTAAAAAAAAGGGCGAAGAACACAAACTTATACCCTGTACGTGTAGCTTTTTGGTCAAAACTCGAATTCGAAACAATTTTATAAATCTGGAAATGCAGTCATGTTAGGAATATCTTCTTTAAACTATCTGCAAAATTTTAAAAGCCAATTCGTTGTATCGAGTGCGAATTCTTGAGTCAAAGTTTTTGAAAAAAAAAAGTCAATGTCATAACCCGACCTTAACCATAAGGACGAATACAATAACATATGATTTCATCGCGAGGTATTGACCTCTATATGCGACATTTTTCAAAAACTGCATTCGTTTTTACAATACAAACCATAGCTTTTATTACAAATACAAGGTTTAAACAACTTAATAATGATTATCGTTTAGCGATAATCTTAGACTTACAAACTTTACATGTGATAATAACAATACGACCTCCAACATATTTTACATTACAAATCCTCCGATATGCAGTTTTATTTTTGACACAAATATGCATACTCAAGATCTTGTTTAAATTCAACATGTTGCAGCGGAAGCTTTTAGTTATCACCTGAGAATAAACATGCTTAAAACGTCAACATAAAGTTGGTGAGATATAGGTTTAATGCCGGCAGCGTTATAAATATAGACCACAAGATTTCATATATAAACGTTTTAATAAAAATATTCTAAGTTGTTGAGCACTTGATAACCATACTTAACATTTAATCAACGTCGCATATTCCCTTTATTATGAAATCTTACTACACCGTACCAAGTGTAGTCACCGAAACGAAGTACTGTGCAACCGTTGAATACTGATCGTCCAGTCCGGTTGGGGTTGTAAGGCCCGATAGATCTATCAACAGGATTCACGTTTACAATACCTCCTGTAAATAATAGTTACCAAGTTACAGGGAATTATGCCAGTGGTACAACTCAACGTAGAATATATATTTTTAATCACTTGTGTCCATAACGTAAATCATAAAATGCATGTATTCTCATTCCGAAATATTTAGAGTTTAAAAGTGGGACTATATACTCACTTTTGCCTTAAAGGTATTTATCACGACTTGGTCTCCGATAGATATCACGAACCTAACCATATATATAATATATCAACATATTTTCTTTTTAAGTAATCGTTATATATATATATATATATATATATATATATATATATATATATATATATATATATATATATATATATATATATATATATATATATATATATATATACTTTTAATACTTTTAATATTTTCTTAGTCCGTAGTTAGCAGTCCGATGTTAGTGGTCCACAATTAGTTGCTCAATAAAATAAATAAAGACCCCATCGTATTCGTATTGATCAGAATTAATCTTGACCCATGGTACCATGTTGTCAAATGACGTGTTGCGTACATAAAGTACCGTGTTGTCAAATGACGTGTTGCGTACAATCATGAGGTCTTATGATTAATCTTCTCGTGTTGTTTACGGGTGGTCCTGAAATATATAAAATCAAATCATAAGTAAATATATATGAAATATCATATTAATTAGAAATATATGATTAATTTAATTTTTCTCCAAATATTTTCGTAGCTAAACTAGCTTCGCATACCCGATCTTGTTTTAGTCGTAGTTTCTTCATTACAACTCCGTTTTTGTTGGTTCAACTTGCCACTTCCTTGGATCGAGTCAAATTTTAAGAATATGAACTGAAAATACCTTAGGTTGTATTCAAAATCACAGGTTATAGGTCAAACTTTGGTGAAACTTATGAAAGTGATCATTTTCCATCATAAAAACAACATTTAATGATCATTTTTCTAAAAATACTTACACTTTGAGTTAAACCATGAAATTTTTATGTGTTAACATATTCATAAGAAATATCATTTTTCCAGAATGAACTTCCAATTCAAAGCTAAAGATGGTTTTTAATTATCCAACCCAAAACAGCCCCCGGTTGCACTCCGACGACGTAGATTCAGTTTTTAAGGTGTTCTTTGTAAAACCAAGTTATATCTTGTTAAGTTAGCATATCATTATGATATATTACAGGTCTTGAAGTATTTTAAAAGTCAAGTTAGAAGGATCTATTTAGTTTGCGAACATGTTTAAAATCATTCAAACTATGTTCTTGTTGTTAAAATTTTATACCACAAAATAAGATAGCTATATGAATATGAATTGAGTAAGATTATGAATAAGGTTACTACCTCAAGTTACTTGGACAAAGTTACTATAAGAGATGAGAAAAATCCTAGAATCAAAAGAGTGGTGGAGTTGGATTGAAAGGTTGGAAGTAAACTTGTTTACTTGGAAGGATTTTTGAAGTGTTCTTGAATGGATTTTCTTATGATGATTAAGGGTTGTTTTTGAAGCTAGATCTTCATGGTTATTTGCTGAGATTGTGAAGAACACTTAAGGTTCCTAAGAGTGTGTTTTTGGTTAGAGAAAATGTGTAGTAAAAATGAAAATGGAATGGAGTATAAATGGTGGTGAAAAGATGTATAAGTTTGTAATATTGTGCAAAAGTCTTGTAATATGCCAAATTGAATAATCATGCATACTAAGATCCAAAATTGTCTGACTCATGGCTGCTAATAAAGTGATTGTGATGTGTATATACCAATAGTAAATACGTATAGAAGCTGAGTATGATACGGGTACATATACCCTAGATATACGTATAAAAATCTTGAGAAAACGGAACGAGGATTCAAATATAGCTATCTTTTGTAAATATACTTATATTGTTTTATGTATATAAATCCTTTAAAAGTGATAAAATACATATCTATACGATACATGTATAAGCATTATAAGTTTTAAGTATTTAAGTCGAAGAACGTCACATATAGTTATCATTTTGAAAACTTAAGTTAGTAGTCTCAAAATATACTTATAACTCATTGTTATTAGTACACAATGAGATGTTAAAACATTCTTAGATCATGTTAAATATATAAAAATACATATATATACACAAACATATAATTATCGTATGTTATATAGTTCGTGATATCATCGGTCAAATTGGACGGTCAAACGTTGTGTAAAACTCTTTTCAAAAACATAAGTCTCAACAATTTAGATTGCTTATCATGTTGGTAAGGTTTAATTTATGTAAATATTAATCTTATAAATGTAAAACGATCGGAAAAATCCGGGTCGTTACAGTACCTACCCGTTAAATAAATTTCGTCCCGAAATTTTAAAGTTGTACCTATTTTGCGTTCTCGGGAAACAAATGTGGGTACTTTTGTTTCATCTGATCCTCTCATTCCCCAGTAAACTTGGGACCTCTTCGAGCATTCCAACGAACCTTAACGATTGGTATGTTGCTCTGCTTGAGCCGTTTAACTTCACGGTCCATGATTTCGACTGGTTCTTCTATGAATTGTAGTTTCTCATCGACTTGGATTTCTTCAAGAGGAATGGTGAGATCTTCCTTTGCAAGACATTTCTTGAGGTTTGAGACGTGAAATGAATTATGTACTCCGGTGAGTTGTTGTGGTAACTCGAGTCGATAGGCTACCGGTCCGATGCGTTCGATGATCTTGAACGGGCCTACATACCTTGGATTCAGTTTACCCCTTTTTCCAAAACGTATTACACCTTTCCAAGGTGACACCTTTAGCATAACCATGTCACCGATCTGAAACTCTAATGGTTTCCTTTGGACATCTGCGTAGCTCTTTTGGCGACTACGGGCTGTTTTCAATCTCTCCTTGATTTGTACTATATTCTCAGTCGTTTTGTGTATGATCTCGGGACCAGTTAATTGTCGATCTCCTACTTCATTCCAACAGATAAGGGATCTACACTTCCTTCCATACAGTGCTTCAAATGGTGCAGCTTTAATGCTCGCATGATAACTGTTATTATACGAGAATTCTGCTAATGGTAGATACTTATCCCATCCGTTTCCAAAATCAATCACACATGCCCTGAGCATGTCTTCAAGAGTCTAAATTGTTCTTTCACTCTGCCCGTCAGTTTGTGGATGATATGTGGTGCTCATATCCAAACGAGTTCCCAGGGCCTCCTGTAGTGATTGCCAAAACTTTGATGTAAATCTACTATCACGATCGGATATAATGGAAATAGATATTCCATGCCTTGAAACAATTTCCTTTATGAATAATTGTAATAGTTTCTCCATTCTATCCGTTTCCTTTATAGGCAAGAAATGTGCAGATTTGGTGAGACGATCAACTATTACCCAAATGGTGTCATAACCCCAGGCAGTCTTAGGTAACTTTGTGATGAAATCCATGGTAATACCATCCCATTTCCATTCTGGGATTTCTGGTTGTTGAAGTAACCCTGACGGCTTCTGGTGTTCTGCTTTGACTTTGGAACAAGTTAAACATTCCCCAACATATGTTGCAACATCTGTCTTTAAATTAGGCCACCAATAATGCGTCTTAAGATCTTGATACATCTTTCCAACTCCAGGATGTATCGAGTATCTTGTCTTATGTGCCTCGTTCAATATCAACTTCCTTAATCCACCCAACTTTGGTACCCAAATACGGTTTGAAAAATATCGAATTTCGTCTTCCCGTATAACGAGTTGTTTCCCATACTTCTTAATTATTTCATTTCCTATGTTTTCTTTAGTAAGAGCTTCTCGTTGAGCCTCTTTGATTTGTGAGTTGAGATTCATGCGAATTTTTATGTTCATCGCTCGTACTCGAATTGGTTCCCGTTCCTTTCTGCTTAGAGCGTCAGCCACTACATTTGCTTTCCCGGGATGATAGCGAATCTTACAATCATAGTCGTTTATCAGCTCGACCCACCTACGTTGCCTCATGTTCAGCTGTTTCTGATCAAAAATATGTTGAAGGCTTTTATGATCAGTAAACATAGTGCATTTAACCCCATATAAATAGTGTCTCCATATCTTCAATGCAAACACTACTGCTCCCAATTCTAAATCATACGTCTTATAATTCCGCTCGTGAATCTTCAATTGTCGAGATGCGTATGCTATAACTTTCTTCCGTTGCATAAGGACGCAACCAAAACCTTGTCGCGAAGCGTCACAATATATCTCAAAATCATCGTTCCCTTCAGGTAACGATAAAATAGGTGCTGTAGTCAACTTCTTCTTCAGTAATTGAAATGCACTTTCCTGCTCAGAAGTCCATTCGTACTTCTTCCCTTTTTGCGTTAAAGCTGTTAATGGTTTAGCTATTCGGGAAAAATCTCGAATAAACCTTCTATAATAACCAGCTAAACCCAAAAATTGACGTATCTGCGTTGGTGTCTTAGGAGTCTCCCATTTTTCAATGGCCTCAATTTTAGCTAGATCAACCTGAATTCCTTTGCTACTAACAACGTGGCCAAGAAATTGCACTTCTTTCAACCAAAATGCACACTTAGAAAATTTGGCGTATAACTGTTCTTTTCTTAACAATTCTAATACCAACCTTAAATGCTGCTCATGCTCTTGCTCACTCTTGGAATAGATAAGAATATCGTCAATGAAAACGATAACAAACTTATCTAAATACGGACTACAAACTCGATTCATGAGGTCCATGAATACAGCTGGCGCATTAGTCAACCCAAACGGCATAACCAAAAATTTGTAATGACCATAACGTGTCCGAAAAGCAGTTTTCAGAATATCTTCTTCTTTGACACGTAATTGATGACAACCCGATCTTAAGTCGATTTTCGAGTACACACATGATCCTTGCAGTTGATCAAATAAGTCTTCAATTCTCGATAGTGGATACCGATTCTTGATAGTTAACTTATTTAATTCACGATAATCTATACATGTCCTAAAAGATCCATCTTTCTTCTTGACGAATAAAATCGGAGCTCCCCACGGTGAAGTACTTGGTCGTATGAATCCACGGTCCAGTAATTCTTTTAACTGACTCTGAAGTTCTTTTAACTCAGATGGTGCAAGTCTATATGGAGCACGAGCCACTGGTGCAGCTCCTGGTACTAGATCTATTTGAAATTCTACAGATCTAAATGGAGGTAATCCCGGCAACTCTTCCAGAAAGACTTCAGGAAAATCTCTTGCCACAGGCACGCCATTGATGCTCTTCACTTTTTCCTTCGTTTCGACTTTATTAACATGTGCTAAGATAGCATAACACCCTTTCTTCAAGCACTTTTGAGCTTTCAAACAACTAATGAGTTTTAGCTTTGAGTTACCCTTCTCTCCATAAATCATTACTGGCGTTTTATCCTTACGAGGAATGCGAATTGCCTTCTTGGCACACACAACTTCAGCTCCTATTTTGGACATCCAGTCCATGCCGACCATTACATCAAAACTTCCTAATTGTACGGGTATCAAATCAATCTTAAATATTTCTCCGGCTAAATTTATTTTACAATCACTGCAAATTTTATCGGCTTTAATTAGTTTACCATTAGCTAACTCAATCATGTACTTAGCATCTAGAGGTAATGATGAACAATTCAATTTAGCGTAAAAGTCTCTACTCACGTAACTTCTATCGGCACCAGTATCAAATATAATAGATGCGGATAAGTTATTAATGGTAAACGTACCCGTAACAAGCTCCGGGTCTTCACACGCCTCTCTAGCATTAATAACAAATGCTCTTCCACGTGCAGATCCATTATTCTTCTCTGGATTCAGACACTGACTCTTATAATGACCCTGTTTCCCACACCCATAACAGGTAACAGTGGCCAAGGCAGTTCTATTTGCATTAGTGGCAGGAGTCTTGGTGCCATTTGTATTTGTAACAGGAATCCGACAATCTTCAGCAAGATGACCCCTTCGATTACAATTTTCGCACACCACATTACAATAACCAGAGTGATGTTTGTGGCATCTGTTACATAAAGGATTTCGTCCTTTGTAACCCGAGTTCGAACCGCTACCCGCACCTTGCGTGGTTTCTTGTTGGATTGTTGATTATTACCTTCCCACTTTCTTTTGTTTCCTGATGTCTTGACATCGGTGTTCTTATCCAGAATAATCTGGTCCATCAACTCGTTCGCCATGGTGATGGCTTCTTGAATAGTCTTGGGTTTCGATGCTGTAACATTTGCTTTGACATTTTTAGGCAAATCATCTTTGTACAGTTCTATCTTCCGTTCTTCGGTTGGTACCAATTCGGGACATAGCAAAGCTAATTTCATGAATCACTGATTGTAGTTGGCGAGTTCAGTACCAACAACTTTCAGGCTTCGTAATTCAGCTTCCAACTTCCTAACCTCGTTCCTTGGACAATACTCGTTGATTAGCATTATTTTGAATTCTTCCCACGGAGTATCATAAGCTACATCTCCTCCTACGGCCTTCACATAGTTTTTCCACCATGTGAGTGCACTATCTTAGTTTTTCCACCATGTGAGTGCACTATCTTGTAAGGTGCACGATGCATACTTGGTCTTGTCCTTCTCAATACAACCACTGATTTTAAACACAGACTCAATCTTTTCGATCCACCGGGTTAAATCGACTGGTCCTTCTGTTCCACTGAATGATGAGGGCTTGTAACCTTGAAAAGTTTTGTAAGTACATCCCACACGAGGATTTGGGTTAACTGCAGCACCTCTCACAGCCTCGACCCATAACATTTTGTCGTCCACTCGCTGATTGATGAGTTCCTCGATTTCTTGTTCCGTCATTCGGTTCAATCACGCCATAATCTTCAATAAGAATGAAAAAAAATAATTATTCACATGGAATATTATAGATGTAGTATATATTTATAGTACATCGTAGCTTATTAATAATATGAACTAGTTATTATTATAAAAGCCTTTTCTTCTTATTAGCGTTTTATAATTATATCTAGGGTAGTACCTACCCGTTAAAGTTCATACTTAATATCTTAGTACAGAAATCAATTACTATCACCCAAATAATACTCAACCATGGAAAATTATTGCATTTCACACTTCACTATTTTACATATGCTTATCTTACATTAAACATTAAGCAAACCACACTAGTAATATTATACAAAATGTTATATGATCCCATAGTTTAAAACAACAGCGCATCATTTAACCCAAAACATTTGTGTTCAAAGAAATCGCTTATAGGTTATCTTGACTGTCTCCCTGCGTTTTGGCGGAGGGGCTGAAGAACTGGATGCCGGGATAGAACTAATAGGAATAGCGGGAATAGGGGTGGAAGTGTCTGGTGGAGTTGGTGCCACAACATCCTCACTAAACTTGGGATTTGGATTTTCCAATTCAGTAGCCTTTCGTTTCTTTCCTCTTTCAAACTTGTCTTTCATAATTTCCTGTATTTCTTCCTCCTCAGGATCACTTTCCGGTTCCTCTTCAATTGATTCATCCGAAAATTTTGAGTCTTCCCCAAAGGTATCGTTTTTATCATCGGACAGGTTAATGACTGGAACACCATCTGAAGATTCTGGTTCAGAGTCGCTGAATGTGATAACAAGTTCTAAGCCAGACATCTATCACATAACAACTAGCACGTTAGTACCACATAATATTTACATATTAATTTTTTTTAACCAACAAGGATAAGCAATAGTTTTCGAAATCAAACACGGTCAAAGTCCAGACTCACTAATGCATCCTAACAAACTCGATAAGACACACTAATGCAAATTTTCTGATTCTCTAAGACCAACGCTCTGATACCACATGTCATAACCCGACCTTAACCATAAGGACGAATACAATAACATATGATTTCATCGCGAGGTATTGACCTCTATATGCGACATTTTTCAAAAACTGCATTCATTTTTACAATACAAACCATAGCTTTTATTACAAATACAAGGTTTAAATAACTTAATAATGATTATCGTTTAGCGATAATCTTAGACTTACAAACTTTACATGTGATAATAACAATACGACCTCCAACATATTTTACATTACAAATCCTCCGATATGCAGTTTTATTTTTGACACAAATATACATACTCAAGATCGTGCTTAAATTCAACATGTTGCAGCGGAAGCTTTTAGTTATCACCTGAGAATAAACATGCTTAAAACGTCAACATAAAGTTGGTGAGATATAGGTTTAATGCCGACAGCGTTTTAAATATAGACCACAAGATTTCATATATAAACGTTTTAATAAAAATATTCTAAGTTGTTGAGCACTTGATAACCATACTTAACATTTAATCAACGTCGCATATTCCCTTTATTATGAAATCTTACTACACCGTACCAAGTGTAGTCACCGAAACGAAGTACTGTGCAACTGTTGAATACTGGTCGTCCAGTCTGGTTGGGGTTGTCAGGCCCGATAGATCTATCAACAGGATTCGCGTTTACAATACCTCATGTAAATAATAGTTACCAAGTTACAGGGAAGTATGCCAGTGGTACAACTCAACGTAGAATATATATTTTTAATCACTTGTGTCCATAACGTAAATCATAAAATGCATGTATTCTCATCCCGAAATATTTAGAGTTTAAAAGTGGGACTATATACTCACTTTTGCCTTGAAGGTATTTATCACGACTTGGTCTCCGATAGATATCACGAACCTAACCATATATATAATATATCAATATATTTTCTTTTTAAGTAATCGTTACATATATATATATATATATATATATATATATATATATATATATATATATATATATATACTTTTAATACTTTTAATATTTTCTTAGTCCGTAGTTAGCAGTCCGATGTTAGTGGTCCACAATTAGTTGCTCAATAAAATAAATAAAGACCTCATCGTATTCGTATTGATCAGAATTAATCTTGACCCATGGTACCATGTTGTCAAATGACGTGTTGCGTACATAAAGTACCGTGTTGTCAAATGACGTGTTGCGTACAATCATGAGGTCTTATGATTAATCTTCTCGTGTTGTTTACGGGTGGTCCTGAAATATATAAAATCAAATCATAAGTAAATATATATGAAATATCATATTAATTAGAAATATATGATTAATTTAATTTTTCTCCAAATATTTTCGTAGCTAAACTAGCTTCGCATACCCGATCTTGTTTTAGTCGTAGTTTCTTCATTACAACTCCGTTTTTGTTGGTTCAACTTGCCACTTCCTTGGATCGAGTCAAATTTTAAGAATATGAACTGAAAATACCTTAGGTTGTATTCGAAATCACAGGTTATAGGTCAAACTTTGGTGAAACTTATGAAAGTGATCATTTTCCATCATAAAAACAACATTTAATGATCATTTTTCTAAAAATACTTACACTTTGAGTTAAACCATGAAATTTTTATGTGTTAACATATTCATAAGAAATATCATTTTTCCAGAATATGAACTTCCAATTCAAAGCTTAAGATGGTTTTTAATTATCCAACCCAAAACAGCCCCCGGTTGCACTCCGACGACGTAGATTCAGTTTTTAAGGTGTTCTTTGTAAAACCAAGTTATATCTTGTTAAGTTAGCATATCATTATGATATATTACAGGTCTTGAAGTATTTTAAAAGTTAAGTTAGAAGGATCTATTTAGTTTACGAACAAGTTTGAAATCATTCAAACTATGTTCTTGTTGTTAAAATTTTATACCACAAAATAAGATAGCTATATGAATATGAATTGAATAAGATTATGAATAAGATTACTACCTCAAGTTACTTGGACAAAGTTACTGTAAGAGATGAGAAAAATCCTAGAATCAAAAGAGTGGTGGAGTTGGATTGAAAGGTTGGAAGTAAACTTGTTTACTTGGAAGGATTTTTGAAGTGTTCTTGAATGGATTTTCATATGATGATTAAGGGTTGTTTTTGAAGCTAGATCTTCATGGTTATTTGCTGAGATTGTGAAGAACACTTAATGTTCCTAAGAGTGTGTTTTTGGTTAGAGAAAATGTGTAGTAAAAATGAAAATGGAATGGAGTATAAATGGTGGTGAAAAGATGTATAAGTTTGTAATATTGTGCAAAAGTCTTGTAATATACCAAATTGATTAATCATGCATGCTAAGATCCAAAATTGGCTGACTCATGGCTGCTAATAAAGTGATTGTGATGTGTATATACCAATAGTAAATACGTATAGAAGCTGGGTATGATACGGGTACATATACCCTAGATATACGTATAAAAATCTTGAGAAAACGGAACGAGGATTCAAATATAGCTATCTTTTGTAAATATACTTATATTGTTTTATGTATATAAATCCTTTAAAAGTGATAAAATACATATCTATACGATACATGTATAAGCATTATAAGTTTTAAGTATTTAAGTCGAAGAACGTCACATATAGTTATCGTTTTGAAAACTTAAGTTAGTAGTCTCAAAATATACTTATAACTCATTATTATTAGTACACAATGAGATGTTAAAACATTCTTAGATCATGTTAAATATATAAAAATACATATATATATATACAAACGTATAATTATCGTATGTTATATAGTTCGTGATATCATCGGTCAAATTGGACGGTCAAATGTTGTGTAAAACTCTTTTCAAAAACATAAGTCTTAACAATTTAGATTGCTTATCATGTTGGTAAGGTTTAATTTATGTAAATATTAATCTTATAAGTGTAAAACGATCGGAAAAATTCGGGTCGTTACAGTCAAACATTATTCTTAGATCAAATTCGTGTTATTCTTTACGATTCAAGTTAAATTGAGGTTTTTGAAAGCTTCTATGAAAGATTTCCAACATATTTCATATTATAACTACTGGCAAATACGTTCTCTAATTCAAAACCCAAATTTTTTTTTATACAGCTGCGAAGACAGCAGAAACTTTGATTTTCATTTTTTTTATATTCTATTTTCTGTTTTAAATAAATTCCATCGACCACTGGTTGCTGTCTGTTTCAAGTTAAAAATTAAAACCAAACTTAATTTGATGTTATGAAAAATGTTAAACCACTGGTCGACTAGGTGATTACCAGAAGAAGAAGAAAAGGGAGATAGTTCAATACGATATTTATAAAATCGAAATCCATTATATTTGAGAAAAACTGAAACGGTAGAGCGGTATGGGCGTTTGTGTTTAACCGAGAGGTCTCGGGTTCGATCCAGGGTGTGGGCATCTATTTTCTTTTGACACTCTTTGTGAGGTAGTAATCTTTTTATTTTTGTTGTTATTATTTCATAATAATTATTATTATTATTGTTATTTATGATTGTAGTTATTTAATAAAATAAGTAATGAGATTACTAGTGTAATTAATATTATTATCATTTTTGTTACTACTAATATTGTTATTATCGTTAATATATATATACATATATATGTATATGTATATATATATATATATATATATATATATATATATATATATAATTTCATCACTAATATATGTAGTAGTTATCAATCATCATTATTATTATAGTACGATTATGACTATTATTATTATTATTATTATTAATTATTATACATTTATGAACGACAATTGGAAATTTTGGAAAATTTTGTGATCTTGAATAAGATAAGTATTTAAATAAATATAAGGTTTACATTGATTAGGATATAACAAGGATTGTGCATATTGTAAACACGGTATCTATACATATGAAAGAATAGATATAACACCGTTAAGTTCTTAAGACATTAATAAGAATTATTATTAATAACATTATTATTATTATTATTATTATTATTATTATTATTATTATTATTATTATTATTATTATTATTATTATTATTATTATTATTATTATTATTATTATCATTATTATTATTATTATTATTATTATTATTATTATTATTATTATTATTATTATTATTATTATTATTATTATCATTATTATTATTATCACTATTATTATTATTATTTCAAATAAATATTTCAAAGATATTAAAATAATGTTTTTAATACGTAATATGATAATTCCTAAAACATTAATATTTAATATAGAATAATTATAATACATGACATATCCATTACTTTAAATCCATTATATATATATATATATATATATATATATATATATATATATATATATATATATATATATATATATACATATAGTTATACAAATCTTAAGTATTTAAAATATATAAACAAGTAGTTAATAAATTACTAATATAAGAAGTATATCAATATACAAATTTGTTCAATTTCGATTATATGTTTTAATATATATATATGAATAATATAGGTTCGTGAATTCGAGGCCAACCCTGCATTGTTCAGTTTCGTCGTATGAATATTTTTACTACAAAATATTGTAGAGTGAGTTTCATTTGCTCCCTTTTTAAATGCTTTTGCAATATATATTTTTGGAACTGAGAATACATGCGCTGCTTTTATAAATGTTTTATGAAATAGACACAAGTGATCAAAAACTACATTATATGGTTGGATTATTAAACCTAATATCGCCCTTCAAGTCTGGTAACCTAAGAATTTAGGGAAATGGCCCCTGATTGACGCGAATCCTAAAGATAGATCTATGGACCTTGACAAGTCCCATTCAGGGTACGAATGCTTTAGTACTTCGAGATTATTATACAAACGAGAGGTTCTGTTTTGGGGATATTCTATGCATTAAGTTAACGTCGGTTACCAGGTGTTCAATCCATATGAATGATTTTTATCTCTATGCAGTTTACGAAATGCCTGATATGAGAATGATGTTTATGAAATATGAAAATCTTGTGGTCTATGAAAATGATGGAAATAATTATTTATGTTAAACTAATGAACTCACCAACCTTTTGGTTGACACTTTAAAGCATGTTTATTCTCAGGTATGAAAGAAATCTTCCGCTGTGCATTTGCTCATTTTAGAGATATTACTTGGAGTCATTCATGACATATTTCAAAAGACGTTGCATTCGAGTCATTGAGTTCATCAAGATTATTATTAAGTCAATTATAGTTGGATATATTATGAAATGATATGCATGTCGTCAACTTTCGATGTAAAGCAAGTTTGTCTTTTAAAAACGAATGCAATGTTTGTAAAATGTATTATATATAGGTCAAGTACCTCGTGATGTAATCAACTATTACGAATCGTCTATAATCAATATGGATTTCATCCTGATGGATTAGGACGGGGCATTTCATTTAGTAGCAAAAATAAATAAATAAAAATAAATAAATAGATAATCGGCTATAAATTATATTCCACTCAATAGGACCCTTGATTGTAACTTAATGTTGACACCCATCTTTCACGGAGCTGCATTATTATATCATGACCCACTTTTCAATTGGTGATTGAAGTGAAGTAAAAAGGACACATGAAAGAGGTACTAAAAATCAAGATGAATATATTTTTCTTTATTCTAATTTTCTTTCTTTTATGATGATGGTGATCTATTTTGTTCGTATATGTATATGTAAATATTTATATGTAAGATGGTGATTGGGAAAGATACTAGACAAAAAAAAAACAAAGAGGTAATTTCAAGTAGGTTTCATTTATAAATAGAAATAGACAGAAAGTGGTAGTGATGGGAGATGATTGATTCAAGTGGAGTTTTTCCTTTTTCCTAATCTGTAACCATAATGTGTATGAATATATCTATTATATTATAGAGATAGATATAGATATATAGAAAGAGGTATAGATTCGGACCAAGTGATAATTCAAAAGCAGATGTGATAATTCATATATTAAGTCATAATCATAACCATGTGAAAATTCAAAAGCAGAAGACAAAAGATGCTACTTATTTACATCTCGTGATATTTAATTGTTTGCATGCTACCGACAGTTCTATTAGGAATATTAAATCATGGTCCGCTGATTTTCAGTGGCGGATAAAGTCTTTCAGATAAATTCCATATTTTTAAATTAAATGTCTTTATTTATTTCAGTCATTATGGTATAAAATTTGGTCATTAACTTGTTTAAAATTATTAATTAAAATTTAACTCAATTGTCCGCGCTTGATCCCAGGTAAAATATAAAAAAAAATTAAAATTAAATAATTAGATCCTAAATACATTTCAAATAAGCCTATAATTTATATCACTCATTTTTGGATCACCGTTTATTTTAAAATAATATAAATTTGAATTTAACTCGCTTAATATCAATCGAACATCAAACTAGTATTACCATCATTTAATATTTTAAATTATACTTCCAATTATTATTTGTATATATATATATATATATATATATATATATATATATATATATATATATATAGACACATATCTATTTACAATTAATTGTTCGTGAATCGTCGGGAACTGATCGAGGTTAAATGAATGCAAGAAAATAGTTCAAAATTTTTGAGACTTAACCTAACAGACTTTTCTTATCGTGTCAAAAACATTAAATCGTATCGAGAGTTTGATTTAAAATTAGTCAAAATTTTCCGGGTCATTACAAACATGCTTATATATGACTACTTATTGATGAACAATAGTCGGATACCCGACCGACCCCGTTGACTTTGACCAAGTTTGACTTTTAGTCAAACTTAACCAAACACTTATGCAATCATTCTAACATGCTTTTATACTTATATCTTGCATGAAACTTGACAACTTGATTCACATGATATATTAATCGAGTCGTAACGAGCCATAGGACTAATTGAACACATTTCGACCGACCTTGTGTCGTAACCTGTAATTGATACGACTTATTTGTTTAGGTCAAGGCTAAGCAACTTTCATTTGCACAACGTTTAATTACAAGTACCTTGGCATGCAACTACGGTGAGATCATAGTTCCACCTTTTCAACAACTTTTATTCTTTTAAATCGTGGGCTGAGAAACATATACTTTGTTTACATTTTGTACTACTTACTTTTATACTTTGAACACAAGTACGAAAACAAACATTCTACGTTCGAGTTAGAACAGAAATCCTCAATTCGATTATCATTAGTTACACTTTCCGGGTGTAAGCGAGAACTTATGTTGTGTGGCCATACGGGTTTGACAAACCCTCATTCGGACGGTTCACTGCCGTTATGAAGATGAAATATATTTTTGAGAAACAGTGTAGGTTCTAACACTAAGTGTATGGGGTAAAAGAAACGTTAAGCCTTGATAATTGGGTGCTCGCGAATAACAACTTTTGGAATGCAAATGATTTGGATAATAAACTTTATGGAAATACAAAATCTTGTGGTTCAAAAATAACGTTTACAAATACACCTATGCTTTCACCAACGTTTTTCGTTGACAGTTTTCTATATGTTTCTCAGGTTCATACTTGGCTACTTGATACATGCTTCCGCACACTTTGATTACTTGCATGGAGTCAAGCATACATGCATACGCTAGCGATAGCACTTTTGGATTTAAACTTAAAGCATATCTGTTTACGCTATTTATAGCAACCGTGATTTTCAACTTATTATGTCGCAAGTTATTTCAATTATACCTTATACTTTTGTAAACTTAATTCGTTTTCGAACCATTGGTAAACTTAAAACTTTGTAAGTCTTATACGTTTCAAATGAATGCGACATAATTTTGGTCAAATGCGTCTCATTTAGGGACTATGACCACGTAACGGGACCTAAGTTAATGGCGCCGTCAATGTCGATTTGGCCGGGTCGTTACAAAAAAGTTATGTACCTGATCTTAAGCCCTAAAATAATCAATTTATTAACTTTATCAAAGATCTAAGCATTTATTTGCTTTAAATTGTAGATCAAGTGATTATGAAGACGATGCAAGAAGAATCGAAGAAAACAAGTTTAAAATGAACAATCTAGAGCGAAAACGGTGAAAAAAAGTTACGATCCGAAAACTGTTGAGCCACGCGGCCTGCCCAATGTACTCAGGCACTGTACAAGGCCTGCCAGGCCCTGAAAAATCTATAAATAAGCCCATTTGTTATCATTTCAACACACTTCTCTTTTCACACTCACTTCACTCATTACAATCACTTTCTCTCTCTAGCTTTCACTCACTAGAAAGCTATATACTTTCGAGGCATTCTCACCTCTGGAGGAAAAACGCAACTCGAAGCGAATGTCAAAGATTGTACTAGGAGCGGTCTAGCAAATGTCAACATTTGTGACAGTCAAGATTTCGTTTGTATACGGTGAACGTCTTCCTTAATTTTTAATGATATGGTTTTGTTATCTTAAATCGCTTTCATCATATACATTCATCTGTCAGTTATAATTGTTTATGTATGTTGAATATATATCTGTAAGACCCTAATATTTATTGTACATAAAGTATTTATGGTGTACATTAAGTGTGTGAAGAGTGGAACAAATTACAAACTGGTGAGCTGTTCTGACCCTTGAGTGTGACGACCCGGAAAGTTTTGACTAATTTTAAATCAAACTCTCGATACGATTTAATATTTTTGACACGATAAGCATAGTATGTAATGTTGAATCTCAAAAATTTTGAACTGTTTCATATATTCAATTGACCTTTGACTGTTCCCAACGATTCACGAACAACTAGTTGTAAATAGATATGTGTGTATATATATAAATAATAATTAGAAATATAATTTGGATATTATATGTTATTGTTATCAAAAATTAATTATGTAAAATAAAAATTAAAATAGGATATTATAATAATTATTATCTAAAACATATCTATATATATAAATAAAGTATATAAAAAATAAATATTTAATAATTGTAATACTTGTTGGACTTTTCGATTATTATTTAGAGAAGTTTAATTCGAACTTATATGATTTTAAAATAAACGGTGATCCGAAAATGAGTTTTATAAATTTTAGGTTTACTAAAAATGTATTTAGGATCTAGTTATTAAATTTTAACACTTTTTATATTTTATCCAGAATCGAGCGGGACAGTGATGTAATTTTTATTTAATAATTAATGATCGAATTTTATACCATAATGACTAAAATAAATAAAGATGTTTAATATAAAAATTTGGGATTTTTCTATGTACTTTTATCCATTATTAGCGGAGCACGAATTTCAGTCCGTGAATAAAATAGTAGACGACGGCTAACTTAATCACACGTTTTAATTTTA